>NW_028280973.1:1862500-1910000 GCF_059751285.1 Brachycentrus maculatus
AGAAGTATTTATTTAAATATGCGCATTGAATTTCTTAATGGCAGATTGTCAGGCTTTGAATTGATCAGCTTTTCATCTCAATAACCATTCATCCCTAAATATCAATAAAAAGATGATAACGTCCCCTTATGGGATTGAATTCAGTATTTCAGTACAAATATTTAAACACTCTGAAAATATTGATGGAAACAGTATTTGATTAAGTTTTTTAAAATAAAAATATATATCAAGCAATTTAGCCATCTTGAAAGATATTCTGAAACCAAAATGTTATTACATCATATAAAAATACTGATAATAATTTCAATTCATTGATTGAATGAGAAGAAAAGTTTTTCTTTAATAAAAACAACGTTTTCATCATTACGGCAATAAACCATGTTTATATTTTTGTCGTTTTAATAAGTTTCAACTCATTTTTTATTTCTTCGTACTCGTATGTTTCATTGACATAATTTTGCAATGATTAAAGAAAACACTTCGTTTTTTACTGTTATTATACAGACCTGAATGATGGAAGTTTAACTTCTGAAACATGTAGTCTATAATAAAACTCAAGTGGTAAAAAACGAAGTGTTTTCTTTAATCAATGTAACATGTCTTACCACAAAGTTAATGCCGAAACAATAAATAAAATGACATAATTTTATATTTTTATTTTAAACGTTGACGTTGTTTACCATTGCTATTTTCAGTTAAATTTCAAAAAATAAAATTTCTTAATGCCGTTGTATTTTTTGAGAATCAGGAATTTGAATTTCAAATCACTTTACAAGTATTTTTGTTGGATGTCCCGAGATAATATGAATTTTGTCTCGATATATTTTAATTTATTTAAAACCACTTAGCACTTGAACCGAGGAGGTTTCTATGATACTTATGTAAATATTTTGAGTGCCTGTTATTAGGTTTTTGAGAGATTTAAAATACTTAATAATTCATTGCAATTTATTCAATTTTAAGATTCCCAAAAAACATAATTTTATCAACCTTTCAGAGGCAAACAACGCGAATGAAAATTACGGTAATGTTTTTTTTTCTTCATGAATTCACAAATTCTCTGATATAAATTTAAAAAATAGCATGGAAATATTTTCTTATTTAAACAGTTTAAATGTTTTAAAATAATTGTACTTTTATCTTAATTTCAATAAATGAAACGTCTAGGTTATTATTGACTCTTGGGAAATATTAAATAAAACCAAAATAAAATTTATATTTGGAGCACTATCTTTTTAATTTTACATTTCAAAGTTAAAATGTAACTTTGTTTTAAAATCAGTATAAATATTTTATTCAAACTTGATTTTAATCTCAACCAGTTTCGAGGTAACCGCTTTTTATCAAGATTGATTAACACTTTTATTATTAATTAAGTATTTAGTATAATTACATGAAGTATTAATTAAATATTAAGTATAAATCAGTCTTGATAAAGAAGCGGTTAGCTTCGAAACCGGTAGACATTAAAATTTAGTTATAATAAAATATTTATAGGGATTATAAAACACAGTTACAGTTTTTTTTAACCTAAATATTTCATTAATTTGACGGTCACTTTATAGTAATATCCATTCATTTTCAATATAAAATTTGCTTGGTAATTAATACCACTATTTCTTTAACTATGACAATGATTAGAGCCTTCCCCTATTGTCTTTGTTCCATTTCTCTGCCTACCTCTGCAGTGAAACGGTGTGATTAGTAGTAGTAGATATCTTTACATATTTTAGTGTTACATTAGTGAAAAAATGGTGTTTACTTTTCAAAGTTACGCAGATATATTGTATTATTTTTTGTCATAAATACAATAAAAGTACAACATAATTATACGGAAATGAAAATGTGATGAAATTTTAATTAAAATATCGTAAGTATTTATAAAAAGATATCTAAAATACAAATAATTAATTATTTTTCAGTTGTTGATGTCAAATACTTTTTGAATTTCATTCCATTGATTTTTTTGTGATTTCCCTGTAGTTGTTTATTTAGAAATGTTTGATATCAAAGATATTAATTTTAAGCCTGGAAAAAAATTATTTTATTTCTTTTTCAAAAGCTTATATCTGTCGTGACGTATATATATATAAATGGGAAAAACATGTACATGTTAATTACCTTTTTGTATTTTGAGATAAAGTAAATATAATTAACTAACCTAACCCCGCAGGGGTAGGCAGAGAGAATAGAGCGCCACACCACTCTGTCCTTGCAAACATTCTTCGCCTCTTCTACGTTCATGAATCTCCTCGTACATACCCGCCGATTGTTACGACTCCTAACCTGACCACTTTCAAGTATTTGGCATACCTGATCGTGCCATGTTTTTTTCGGTCTTCCTCTGCTTCTTTTCCCAATAACATTCGCCTCATAAATTTGTTTTATTGTTCTTTCCTCACTCATTCGTTCTACATGTCCAAACCATCTAAACACACCTTTCTTAATTTTATCGATAATGCTTATCTCAGCTTTGCATTCCTTCCTTATTTCACTAATCGCACATCTATGATACATCGTTTTGTCGCACATTCTTCTGAGAGATCGTATTTTGACTGCATTTAGTCTACTTTCATCCTTCTTTTGCCAACTCCATGTTTCACTTTCATACATTAAAGTTAATATAAGGTTTATTGATTGTACTGACCAGCAACAAATATTAAAGTATTTTTTTATTTAAAGTATTAAACTATGTATTATATTTAACAATACTCATAATGATGGAGATCCTCACCAAAAAATTTCATTTCCAATATTACTCAAATAAATAATAATAAAACCCTTATCCGCACCCCAATGGTGTATAGGGCACTGCGTCATATAAACGCAGTGTTATCTTGATGGTTTACACATGAAGGAAAGGTGATCAGCGCTCCGCTACAGGTACCAGTCCAGGGTAATATTGAATAAATATGACAGTGAAAAAATCACTTATATTTATTTTTATATTTACTACACAAAAAATACTTTAAATACAAATCTGTTCTTTGTTTACTGTATTCTATCTAAATCTTAATTAAAGTTGCGACAAAACGTTACCAATCCGGTGTTAAATCAACATGTAATGATTAAATCGTACCAAAACGTAACAATTTTACACGTCACAATTCCTGATTGCTTAAAATCATTTAAAATGGAAATGTAACGCTCTGGTGAGGACGTCCACAATTATAGATCAAGCTACCGACGCTTTTTACGTCAAAACGTGAATTAATTTTTCTACATGCATTAATAATAAAAAAGAAAGTTTTTCATACAAAGTGTCATGGCTGTCTGGCGCTTTCAGCCTTACCAGTCGGATAATACATCTTCATCTAGGTGACTGATGGTGTAGCGGATCCATTATCATTCGAGGAAGGAAGAAGCAAGCAGGCATCAATGTTATTGGCATATTCACGTGTGGTTACTTTGGCAAAGGCCAGTGCACATCAGAAGCTCAAATCGAAAGATATTCTAATTATTTTTATATTCAAATATACCGCTCACTCCTTTCAAGAACGTAATTAATATTTTTTTTTTCAGGAGAACGTTTTTAAAGTTTAAAAATATAACACAATGCATCAAAAATAAATATCAAGCCACTTATTGAAATTTTTACTGTGTAACAGATCTTTTATGGTAAAACCTGATGTTTTTTTTCATTTGAAAAATATTTAGTATATTTAAAAAAAATAATTAAACAATACCTTTTCTTCAAAATGCAAATCAACATATTCTGCCCTGTGGCGGGTAAATATTATGTTAAAAATATGGCTATTTCCTGAGATATAGTACATTTTCTAGGCATTTCTAAAACATGCAAAACTGAAAATTTACGATTTTTGATTTATGACGTTCTTGAAAGGAGTGAGCGATGTAATAATATAATCATTTTTTTTAAGTTTACATAACGCCATTTTTGTAAAATACTACCCCAAGTGCACTTCACTGTGATGAAATTTTAAAAGGAGATGAAGGGAATAATTTAGAAAATAAATCCTTCCTTCAAACCCTTATCCGCACCCTTATGGTGCATAAGGCACCGTAACATATAAACGTATATCTTGATTGTTAACACGTGGAGGAAAGGTGGTCAGCTCTACGCACACTATTGCAAACATATTTTTTAATATTATTTTTTGACATCTCATCAAAGATGTAGAATAATATGGAAGTCTGGGCATATACGGGGCTGACGACCGTCATCATCTTTGATGAGATGTCAAAAAATAATATGAAAATAACTCCTGTAATTGCAGATTATCCAGATTTTGTGAACAAGTATTTGGACATACTCGAAATGTTGTGAATATTGTTTTTAATAACAACTTATTTTCGTAACAATGATTAATATCATAATGGATTCCCAGTAGGAGGGTAAGGCTTACAAATTTATTCAAATAATATCATAAATTAGTTTGAAGTGGAATATTTTGATTGAATATCGACCCAACTGTGGGTCTCGGTGTAGTTCAACTCTAAGGGATGAAAGGTCAATGGATTGACCGCCCTTAGGATATCGGTTAGCCGTCAACTAAATAATGACAGGACCAAATAGGGGTTGTCACACACCCCGAACGGAGGTCTATCAAATCGGCCACATAATCATGAAGCATAGACGATAATGATTGCATAAATGAAGGGGTCCTGAAAGTAGAAAGGTAATTGAGGCCTGAAATGAAATATTATTTTTTATGACAAAAGAACATGCATGCACGTTTTGCTAACTTAATGCCTTTTCTTTCAATAAACTGAAAAATTATGTTAAAATACTAGACAAATGTGCTTTTCAGCTGACAATGTAGATTATATAAAAAAAATTCAACATTTGTTATTAACCATTTTTTAGTTTTATTTCATCACGCACAACTAGATTAAAAAACAATTGAAGTTTTTGAAATTTGTTGTGTGTAATAAAATAAATCTCAAAAAGTGGTATTTTAAAAGAATTAATTACAACAAAATAATTAACATGTCATTCCACAAAGTAAATGCCAAATCAACAAATAATATACATAATGTGGATTGGTTCAATATTAAGGGTGAAAAATGGTCGAATAATAAATTATACATAAAACGCATATTCTAATCCATATGTACTTCTTCTATGTAGACTTTTAAGGTCAGCTCTCTTCGTCCTCAGGTTGTTGGTTCTTCTATGATGGAATACGTCACCAAGGCCATGACTTCGAATAATTTTATCTTTATGAAGCATCCATAATTTTTTTGTTCTCCCTCTAGATGTCTTTCGAGAAAGATCCATGGCGATTGCCTAGTTCACAATATGATCAGTCTTCTCATAACTCTGTCGAAAGACTTCACCCACGATACTTGATTTAAATAATATTAAGCTCTTTAAAACAAAAATCATTTAAATTAATTTTTTACAGCTTTCATTTAGTAAATAAACTTACACAAAACTTCGAGTAATAAAAAGGTTAATTTCAATGTTCGCTAAAAACATAAATTATTATTATGCTTATCATATTTGTATAAGGTTTTAAATATAGGTAGTGAAGACAGAGAGTATCTAATATAAGGACCTCACTAACTAATAAAATAGTTTCTGCTCAATAAAAAAGTTTCTTTTTATTTCACCAATAAATGTCTCGAGTGAAGTTCTAGTGATTCAAGAACAACGTTTTGAAATTGGTTCATAGTATAGAAGTTCCAAGAATTTGAGTAGTTTGAGTGTCAATAATGGGTAGAATAGGTGAATTGGTGGTTAAACGTGTGTAAAGTGATCACTTAAACCAGCTTATGATGATCGTCAGTCGCCTAAATGCCTTGACTTTCATCTTTGATGAGATTTCAAAAAAAATTAACTTATTTGCTAACTTTTTGTAAAATGTGTGTAATTTAATTTGAACATAATATAATCTCGTATCAGACACCTTTTCTCTTTATAAAATTAATTTATTTTGTTTTCACTATTTTTTTTTAATACAATTTAACCTACCGGTTTCGACAAGAACCTTGTCATCATCAAAGTTAATTTTAATTCAAAAACATTAAAAACATTAAAATACTCTCACTAAAAACTTCCACACAATCCGAAAAAATCTAAAATGTTTTTTTTTTAAATTTTTATATTTATATAAAAATAAAAATATTTATATAAAGATATAATAACAATATATATATATATATATATATATATATATATATATATATATATATATATATATATATATATATATATATATATATATATATATATATATATATATATATATATATATATATATATATATATATATATATATATACATATATATTTTTTTTTAATGAGTCCATTCGCCAGGAACTAAGCTTGGATGGCTTGACTCTGGCCAATATCTGTCCCCGACGGATTCTCCAGTTCTTTGGACACGTTGCGCGTGGTAACGAGGATAGCCTGGAACGACTAGTTGTGATCAGTAGCCTGGAGGGAAAGAGAGGGAGAGGAAGATCTCCACACGATGGACCGATCAAATTAAGGCAGCAGCAGGCACCTCAGTGGTTGGAGCGCTACGTGCAGCACAGTCAAGGGATAACTGGAGAAGAGTCATTGCTTCTGCAAGGGTCACAACCCTCAGCAATGAGGAATAAGACGGAGAAGAGAAGAACAATATTTTTATAAAAATAACACCCTTTCTATGTTGCAAACAGAACTTACTGAATTAACAAACGCCAATTTTCAGGACTGAATCTCCAGACTGAGATCGTAAAGCAATTTATTCCTTCATCATATCGGTAGCTTTGCATTATTTGTTTACAAATATCGCCTATTGTAGTAAGATTGTATGTCAACATTGTCGAGGCATAATCTTTCTGAGCCTCCGAGGAATTCAAAATATTATCAAAAGGCTTTATGTGTCGTTCGAAGATCACGTTGGAACTAATCGCACTAAAATTCTATTCAAATAAGGTTTAATGGGATTATACATGTTTACCCTCCACCCTATTCAGATGCGAACAAAATTAACCCACCCTGGTTTGTCACATCAGAAATAATAGAATTATGTGACAGGCTACGTGCCATGGGGGTGAGTTTTATCTATATAAATTAAAATGTAAAATCTCGTTTAATTTTTTTTCCATTCGTCCAAGTTGTTTTCCCATTGCTTTGAAATTTTTACACAACTTTGGTTTCAAATGCATACATATATCCGAGGTATGTAAAAAGGTTTTTTTTAAATTTAATATTTACCTCATTGAGAGTGCCATATGTTAAATTTGTTTTATCCGTCTATCTATATGAATAAAAATAAAATTGTTTATTTGTTTAAAATGTTCAATGCATGTAAGGTATTATTCACAGATAACTGCTTCTAAATTTTAGCGAATTCCGAAAAATAATTACTAACAAGAATTCTTGTTAGTAATTATTTTTCGGAATTTGCAAATCACATTATAGATACAAATCACTCATTTCACTCTCATAAACTAAAATTATTACTTAGTAAATACCACTTTTTCTTAAAATCTACTGTGATTCGTGTTTCGATGCATCCCGTCATGCATCACGGTGTTTGAAAATGATGCGGAGCGTTACAGTCGATTTTAAGAAATAGTAGTATTTACTGAGTAAAACTTTAATTAAAAATGGAAAGGTTTTACCACAAAAAGGTCAAATTATGAAATTCTTTGAAAATTTATAAATCCAAAAAAACGGAAATTCTAGTAATAATTTAATAAATAATATATTGTTTCAAAATTCTTCACCTTTGCTTTCCATTTTTCCTTTATTTTCAAACTACACCCCTTGACTAACCCCCCCTCGCCTATCTTACCCCTCTCCTAATTTAGAGAACAGATAATTATTAATAATGTTTTAGTTTATATTTAAACCTGAAGATGGAAACATAGCTTCCGAAACTAGTCGTCATAATAAAATTAATTTACGTGGTAAAAACAAGTGTTTTTCTTCAACTATTTCAGTTTTTTCCACAAGAATTTTATTTGACTAGCAACTTGGTTTCGTCGAAACCATCAGATCAGTCTAATGATGGTCTGAAACATTTTAATTATGACTTATGTAATGAAGCTATTTTGAGTTAGAAAACATGCTTAAAAATAAATTTAATATCTATTGTTAAGTTTAAAATAGAATAAACAAACGTTTGGTTTTAGATTTTAATCCCAGAATACGAACATCAAACGTCACAGCTTCCAGAACGCTTCATCGCATTCGCCATCGCGTCTTCAAGTTTCTGAATAAATCTCTCATCTTTTCAAGTATGAATGTAAAACGAACCAAGCTCCGACTCCAAATTGACTATAAAGTAACAAGAGTGAGAAGATATTTTGAAGAGTCCAATTTCCTAGTCAGGGGACTTTATTATCCTGGGTTTGAAATCCTCCCTGCCATGAGCACGTGTGAACGTCTTAAGTGTCGTTTACGATTTTATCAGCACGTTTATTTATTTTGAGAGACAAGTATTGTTAAAAGCGCTACATATGTCGTTAAGTTTGTTTATTTTTATGTCAATGACAAGCCGATAAGGGGAAATAGCCGAATTTGGACTGGAAGACTGTCATTATTTTTTTGTCCACCCTGCGAAATTTTTAACTGTAAATTTTAGAATTAATACAAACATATTGCAAGACGTATCTTCCAGATACATTAAGGAAAATTATGCCTTTTTAATTAATGTTTTACTTAGTAAATACCACTATTTCTTAAAATCTACTGTGACACGTGTTTCGATGCATTCCGCATCATTTTCAAACTGTTTGAAAATGATGCGGAATGCATCGAAACACGTGTCACAGATTTTAAGAAATAGTGGTATTTACTAAGTAAAACATTAATTAAAAACGGATAGATTTTACCACAAAGTGACTGCCGAATCAATAAATGAAAATTATGCCGTTAAAATAAAAAAATCTTCTTACAGTTAAGGAAAAAAAGGGTATTAAAAATGACATCTCAAGATGAAGAAGAATATGTAACTCTGGATATTTACTGGCCTTACCGCTTCGTTATCAAGACTGATTAATTAACAGTCTTGATAAAGAAGCAGTTTGCTTCGAAACCGGTAGACAATATAATTAAGTTATAGTAATATATCTATAGTGATTTTAAAACAAAGTTATATTTTATTTATTATATAAATAACTGATACAATATAAATAAGTGGTGAAACTCAAAAGTATGTGCGAGGGTTTGAACTCACTAAAAATGCTGTGTATATATTTAAGTTCACTAAAAAAACATCTGAAAATAAGATAATTTATTTGACAGCGATGTTATAAGAAACATAATTGAAATATGACAAAGGATGGAAAAGGAAAGGTAAAGTATAGAGGATTATTTTTTTCAACGTAAATTGTAATTGTCTTGATGTATTAAGAATTTGAAGAGGGGAATAAAAATACCAGCTTTAATTTAAAAATAATATTAATTCCTACGTTTTTTCGCGGCGTACTTTTCTATTCATTTGGAAAGAAGTAGACTGTAATTTCAAATAAGAACTATGTAAATACATGCTTTAATATGATTAGTACTTGTGCAAAACAAATCAAAACAAAGTGTGAAAAGTATAAATGTGGATCAAAACCAGAACAGAACATTTTAAAAAAGTGATTTAGGAAGATAGAAATATTGTAATATTTAAATTTATTAAATTTAATATTTGAATATTGGAATATTTAATTTTGTTTTTATTGAAATATTTTTAAGCTCTGTCAGAAATATTAGAATATTTAGATAAATTTACAGCAAACAGTATCAAAATCAGTACAAAACATTTTTTATAACGTGATTTAAGAAGATAAAGCTTTGATGGAAATATTGGAAGACTTAGACAAATTTATGTAAACAGTATCAAAACCAGTAAAGAACATTTTCATAGAGTGATTATGGATAAAATTTTATGGAAATATAGTAAAATTTAGATGAATTAGAGTAAACAGTTTCAAAAATCAAAATTTTCTTAAAGTGATTTGTGAGGATTCTAGTGATTAAAGCACTATGGTACACATTCAAGATTGAACCCTATATATATATATATAGAAGTTCTAATAATTTGAGTAGTGTGGTTGTCAAACTTATGTGGAATTGGTGAATGTTACACATGTGTTACATTCACCATGCGATCTCTCAGAAGAATGTGTGACAAAACGATGTATGATAGATGTGCGAATAGTGAAATAAGGAAGGAATGCAAAGCTGAGATAAGCATTATCGATAAAATTAAGAAAGGTGTGTTGAGATGGTTTGGACATGTAGAACGAATGAGCGAGGAAAGAACGGTAAAACAAATTTATGAGGCGAATGTTAATGGGGAAAAGAAGCAGAGGAAGACCGAGAAAAACATGGCACGATCAGGTATGCCAAATACTTGAAAGTGGTCAGGTTAGGAGTCGTAACAATCGGCGGGTATGTATGAGGAGATGCATGAACGTGGAAGAGGCGAAGAATGTTTGCAAGGACAGAGTGGTGTGGCGCTCTATTCTCTCTGCCTACCCCTGCGGAGAAGCGGTGTGATGGTTAGTTTTTTGTTTACACATGTGTAAAGTGATCATTTAAACCAACCTATGATGGTTGTAAGCCCCGTAAATGCCCAGACTTCCAAATTCTTCTTTATCTACGTTGAGATGTCAAAAAAATAATATGTATTTGTAATCAAAGTTTTGTTGGAAATGTTAGAATAATTTTATTAATTACTAAAAAAAGCAAAAATACCAGAACAGATCATTTTTATAAAGTGATTAGTGAAGAGTGAAAGATAAAGCTCTGGTAGAAATATAGGAATACTTAGATAAATTAGAGTAAACAGTATTTCTGTAGTTGTGTGTGATTTTGGTAAGCTTAATGCATACTTGATGAGATTGGCGGTGTTAAGCTGGTTTTGTATCGTGGCGTTTACTCGATACGTCCGATCTGTAGACTTGTATTAACGTTTCAGCGATAAAACAGGGTGATTTTTAAAATTGTTCACTGTTTTAAGGATTTTCAATGTAAGGCTGGGATAGGTTATCTATAAAATTAAGAAAGGTGTGTTTCAATGGTTTGGATATGTATAACAAATGATTAAAGTTTTATAATTAAAATGTAACTTTGTTTGAATTTAAAATAAAGTAACATTTTAATTATGAAATGGAAAATCACAAAGTAAGTGCTTCAAATAAAAATAAGATTTAAGTTTTGTTCTGACATACCTTGGTGGAACTGCATTTTATAGAATAAAATAACAACTTTGAAGTTTTTTTCACAGGAATTTTATTTCACCAGCAACCGGGTTTTTTCGTTATGAACATCATCAGACTAGCGTGAGGCTAGACAAAATGTTATACATATAACAAGCCAGGGGTTGAAGACCATGATTTTTTAAATATTTTTGTCTGACAAATTCAAATAAAATTCAAACTTCTTATTTAATTTTCAATATTACCATGGACTGGTACCTGAAGGGGAGGGCTGATCACCTTTCCTTCATAAGTAAAACGATCATGATAACACTGCGTTTATAAGACACAGTGCCCTATGCACCGTTGGGGTGCGGATAAGGGTTTTATTATTATTTTTTATTATTATTTAATTTTTAATTAAATGAATTATTTTTAAGTTTTACTTAGTAAATACCACTTTTTATTAAAATCTATTATGCCACGTGTTTTGATGCATTCCGCATAATTTTTAACACCGAAAATGAAATGCGGAAAACATCGAAACACGAATGTCACGATGGATTTTAAGAAAAAGTGGTGTTTACTAAGTAAAATTCAAATGACAAATTGTTAAATATTACCACTAAGTTACTGCCGAATCAATTAATGATAAAAATGTCTAATTATGTATTTGAATATGGAGTTTATTTAAAAAATTTCATATATCGTGTTTTATTTTATTAGTCACACATACTTAGTAGATAAAAACCAGCTTTTAAGTGATACGAATAACATGTTCTAAAGTAAATACGTGTAAGTAGAAGGAAGTTTTCTCTTTCGACTTAAAAAACTGATGTTTTTCTGGTAAGCTTTCTTGGAGTGTTATCTGAAGAAAGTTCAAATTTTCATTCAATTTTTAACGATCTGAGTAAGTTAAACATCTTTCATAAATGCTTCCATCTAAAAGGAAGAAAATTCTAAAGTTAACATGATTTACGAAATATAAATTTAAGAAAATATTTTTTTAATGTTTGATATTGAGATTAAGTTTATAAAAAAAAAAACATAAATGTATCATAAAACATTTTGTAAAAGTATGTCTGCGTAAGAAATTGGGAATTTTTGTATTTTTATGTAATACTTATTCAAAGTTGTGTTATTTCTCATATTCATTTGAGCAAACTCTTCAATTAGAAAACGACACTTAATATACATTTTTTATTTTATTTCATAAATATCAAATAACCATTTAAATTTGTGATTAAACTTATGAATGAGTTGTAGCATCAATTAATTATCTTGAATAAACTAAGTTATAAGCCATAAGACACTCTGGCGTGCTTCTTAGGATTGCAGAGGGTATGTTCGAAGGCAAAAACTACAGAAAACGACCCGCTTAACCTTTAAGGACCAAATTATCAGCGACATGCGCTTTAGCGGGTACGCCGAGATGAAGAGACGCATGGAGGATAGAGATGGTTGGAAAATGACCATGATCTTTCACTTTCATGATTGTGACCCATGTAAAAGAGATTAACATCAATTATTTATTAATTACAAATAACATTATTATTATTATTATTAAACCATATCCGCTCTTTGGTTGGAGCATATGGAGTCAACAAACTGTCTTCAGGCTTTTCTGTCGGCTGCCAGCTCCCTTGCATCCTTCCAAGTCGGATCCGCGTCCCGAATTTCTGAGAACTGCCGACGAATTGTCAGTACATACACGACGTAGACGACAAAGTACATTAAAAAAATATTCAAAGAAAGATAAGAGAGAAGCAAATATTGTTTTTATACGAAAGAAGATGAAATTTTGAGCATCTCAAGACTAACGACCTGGCATTTGGCCGGCTTAAGTGATCACTTTATATATTTGTGCAACGTTCACCATTATGACGATTATTGAATATCCATATTGCATTATTTTTTAAAAGATATATAAACTTTTATTGTGTTTTATTCGTATGTTTGTTGAATGGTCATATATTTTGAATTTTGGCTGACGGTGGCACCTTTAGTTAAAAAATTTGTGAGGTAAAAAGATTGCTTAAATTAAACACACGTAAGATTATGGCAAAGCTCGCCAAATGGCAGGTCGTCAGATCTGGGGTGATCAGATTTTCATCATAAAACGATAGATGCTGCATCTAAAGTATATGTCTTGTGAAAAATGTTTTGAAATGATGCAGAATGCATTGAAATACATGTCACAACAGATTTGAAGGAAAAGTGGTATTTATCAAGTAAAACTTTAATAAAAAGTGTTAATAATTTATGGAAAAAGAAGAAATAGATTTTGTTCCGATTAAAAATAATTTAGTTTTCCTTGTTTACGGTTCAAAAATATTAAGGTGAGAATAAAGAGCGAAACAATTTTTTTCCAGTTATTCTTTATCTACCAAAACGGAAATTTTCATGACTCACATAAATTTCTCCAGTAACTCGTTATTTCTTTTGTAGAGCTTTTGTGCTTTCAATTCCAGCCAATCTGAGCCCGCGATATTTTCGTATTGTGTTGTAACAGATACCTATGTAAGAAGATTTGTATAAAAACCGTCGGTTTTGGATGGGTAAACGATGAACGTACTGTGAAGAAAAAAAACAGTTCAAAGCACTTTTGAGTCACCCTGTAACCTCGAAAATACTGTTTCATTTTGCTGATAAATAGTGGATTTGAACATGTCCGTTGTATACTACCGATAGACAACAAAGGTAGGGTAATTTCACGGTTTAAACCAGGTGGCATCAGTAAACACAATGTGCCTATTTTCTATGTGGTTTTGGTTAGTTTACGTGACAAAGCTCGGTTTCACCGACAACTCTCATAATTTTCCCAATCTAAGCATGGTTTTAATAACAAAAAACTATTTAATAATTAAAAAAGTATTTAAATGAAAAAGTTTTATTAATTGATTTAACAGTAACTTTGTAGTAATATCTATCTACTGTAAATGTAAGTTTAACTTGGTAAATACCACTATTTGAGATATATTAATTTTAAACTAAATATACCCATTGCTGAGTTAGATTATAATTGCACAATGAAGCGGCTTAAATTGATAAATCTTAGTGATAGAAGGGTAATTACTGATCTGGTTCTGTTATTTAAAATTCTTAACAATTTTTCGGACATCCCTGATCTCCTAAACCAAATATAGCTTAGCGTGCGCCAAAGAGGTACTAGGCAAAAATCTGTATTCGCAGTATTTGTACATAATGCAAACTATGCCATGTTCTCTCCGATTCCGCGGCTTCACATGTTAGCCAATGTTTTTGAAAGTAAAGATTTATTGAATATATTGTTATCCTCCTTTAAATCTACTTTCTCAGCATTTCTTCTCCATGTTATAACGGATAAATTTAAACGTTGTATTTCACTCTCTCTTACTGCTCGCCGATAGTGTTTGAAGGAGACGTGTATTTACCAGTGCTTACTACTTGTTATTTTATTATGATTTAATGTTATGAGACTATTTGTTATAAGACTTTTTGTTTCTCTATTAGTGTATTCATTAGTGTATTTTTAATTTTATATTAGATACTGTATATTTGTATTATATGTATTATCCTTAAGGCTTCAACCGTTCAAAAAGTAAATAAATAATTTCTTAAAATGTATTGCAACAGGTGTTTTGATGAATTCAGCATCATAACTGTGTTTGAATGTGATATGTGGAATTCACAATATTAAATACAGTTTGTGAAATGATGCGAAATGCATCGAGACACGTTTTACAATAGATTTTAAGAAATAGTGGTATACACCCAGAAAAACTAATATAAAAAATCAATAATATTTATAAGTCCGAATGTCGGATACATTAGTCCGAATGTAACGTTCATAATTATGCAAATTGTTGAATATCAATATTTTGTTAATTTTAAAACAATACATGCTTCGTCTCAAGCTATGATTTCTAAATGTGGAGGTTCTCACCAAAACGTTACATTTCCATAATAAATAGTTTTAAGTAATCAGGAATTCTAGCTTGTTAAATTGTTACGTTTCGGTGCGATTTAATAATTTCATATTGGTTTAACACAGGATTGGTCACGTTTTGTGGCAACATTAATTAAGGTTTCGATAGAATACAGTTAACAGAACAGATTTGCAATTCAATGATTTTTTTGTACTATGTATATTAGAAATTTAACTTTTTGGGGAGGACCTCCACATATGAAATATTTTTAATTTTTTTTTTTGGGGATGAATTTATAAAATAAAAAAACTAACCAACTAACTAACCATCACGCCGCTTCCCCGCAGGGGTAGGCAGAGAGAATAGAGCGCCACACCACTCTGTCCTTGCAAACATTCTTCGCCTCTTCCACGTTCATGCATCTCCTCATACATACCCGCCGATTGTTACGACTCCTAACCTGACCACTTTCAAGTATTTGGCATACCTGATCGAGCCATATTTTTCTCGGTCTTCCTCTGCTTCTTTACCCACTAACATTCGCCTCATAAATTTGTTTTACCGTTCTTTCGTCACTCATTCTTTCCACATGTCCAAACCATCTCAACACACCTTTCTTAATTTTATCGATAATGCTTATCTCAGCTTTGTATTCCTTCCTTATTTCACTATTCGCACATTTATGATACATCGTTTTGTCGCACATTCTTCTGAGAGATCGCATTTCGACTGCATTCAGTCTACTTTCATCCTTCTTTTGCCAACTCCATGTTTCACTTCCATACATTTGAGTTGGAACCAGGACTCCGTTGTGCACTGCCACAAAATAAAAGTTAAGTGTTACTTAATATTTAAGGTCGCATTGGTGTAAATACATAATTTCTATGTTCTAAAATTCCATTATCTCACACAACAAACTAAACGTAGTAACTATATCATACTCCCAACGTCGGAATTGATTCAAATTTAATTTAATTTTGTCCTGGGATAGTGTATTTTACGTATTGTTCCGGATAGTGATGTGCATAGTTAAAGTGTGGAGATATAAATTTATCGATAACCGGTTATGAAAATAATTGGATTTTAAAAATTCAGAAGAGCAACTAGATAATAAATTAAATATTAATAATACACTTTTTTTACTTCTGCCTACATCTTAGTGGTGCATAGGGTACTGCATCGAAACAATGTGTTATAAATTCATAATCACGATTGAAGCCGGGTGATCAGTCCTGCATATTATATGTATTTATAAAAATTATGCGATAAAGTTAAATACCATATATTTGATGGAGTGCAAATGACGTAAGTGGAGGAGCTCTGGGTCAAATATATTACGACAGTAAGGGGAAAGAAAATGAGGGATAATTTTTATTTGCTGTATAAAATGAAGGATAACAGCAATCCCTAGGGTACTCGGGGTTGCATACCCATATTTGTACTAGCTTGTGTAAGTTTAACAATACTAATATATGCATGAGTCCGTTTAGGTCTTCACTTACATTAGTACATGTACATTGGGTAAAGAGGTATTGTTGACACTTGTCCAGTTATTGACATTACTTAGTATCATATGTTAAATCATCTGTTATTGATATGTTGAATATTACATTTATATGAGATGAATATACTCCCTTATACACTTTTAGGAAATTAACCTGGTGAAAATAATTTCCGTGTTTTTTAAAAAGTGTTTTTTTCCGACTGCTAATAATACATAATACTTATGAAGAATATATTATAATTGAAAGCATTATTTTTATGAGCAATTAAAATAAGTAATTTTCCTATATTTTTAACCAAAAAACAATTTGAGTTATAATATGGTAATGATTATACACCAGAACATATTATTCTAACCATTATCTGTACCAAATGGTGCATAGGGTACTGCTGTATTACTGATTATAAATTACGTGAAGTGATCAGCTCTTTGCTTTAATTACCAGGCCAGTCGTTACCGACATCACTAGTCGGATGATGTCGGTAAAGACGAGACTCGGTCACTGGTCATATAAAATACACATGGAAAAAACTAAATAGTTGTTGTTTCATTACATTTAATGCAGTTTTACTAAGAAATGTCAGTAAAAAACTTTGATATAATTATTAATTAAAAAAACAACTTTTCATTCATAACCGAAATCGGATTCCCGAATTATGACATATTATTCGCATCACAAGTTGTAGTTTCAGTTTGTACCAAAATACACAGGGCTTCTCAAACTTTTGTTGATGATAAACCACTTTGAAGCCCCTTCTTACCTCACAGAAACGCCATACTACCGTTATATACAATACTCGTATTTATGAATATTTGTATCAAGATGACAAAGCCTCGAAAATTTCATAACACATTTTGTATTTTTTTTATATATTGTATATAAATTGTTCATTGTATAAATTATTGATTTATTTGGAGCATAAATTCTCAAATTTTTTTGACTCGACGTCTATTATTTAATATTTATCATTCGCCTTTGGAAAACTACATTTCTATTTACGATAAGGGTAAATATTAAACGTATCCATGTGATTAAATAAATAAATACCTCAATATATTCATATTACATGTGTATTTACATCATTTTTATGGAAAATTGAGAAATTAAAAAATAAAGTGAATTTATAAAGTTATTTTATTAAATCAAAGAAAAAAAATTTCACTGGAAAAAAGTACATGTTTATATAAAAACTATCTTTGGTGACTGTACTTATCTAACAAAAGGTATAAAGTAGGATGACAGCATCGGTTATGGCATGTGGGGTAGCATATCCGTAATTGTGTAAGTTCAGTTTACTGAAAAGTCAATTAAAAAGTAGTTTAAAAAATGCTTAAAAGTTCAGAATTTAACTCAGAAATATATCGTATTTGAGAAACCTTGGTAGATGCACTGTATTAAATTTTGGACTGTGATTTAACTAAATATTATTCGGTGTGAACATATTTAAAGCAAACTGTTCCATAATTTATAAATTGCGATAGTTAATAGTTTACACAGTACTTGCCTGTTTTTCCCTAGTTTTGAAAAATCAATATTAATATTATTATATTGGATGCTGGATTATTCACAATGCGGATGAAACATCGATTTTAAAGGTGTCTCAATTTGACATAAAACATGGATGATTTTATTTTTTGACATCTCATCAAAGATGAAGAAGAATATGGAAGTCTGGGCATTTACGGGGCTGAAGACCGTCATAGGCTGGTTTAAGTGATCACTTTACACATTATAACATGAACCAATTTTGGAACATTATTCTTGAATCACTAGACTTCACTAGAGATATCTATTGCTGAGATGAAAAGAATCACACCAACAGGTGTCTCAAGTGAAGTTCTAGTGATTCAAGAATATTGTTTCAAAATTTGTTCATATATATAGAAATTCCAAGAATTTGAGTAGTGTGGTTTTCAATAATGGGTAGAATTGGTGAATGTTACACGTGTTCAAAGTGATCACTTAAACCAGCCTATGATGGTCGTCAGCCCCGTAAATGCCCAGACTTCCATATTCTTCTTCATCTTTGATGAGATGTCAAAAAATATTTTGAAAATAACTCCCGTAATTGAAGATAATCCAAATTTTGCCAACAAGTATTCGGACACACTCGAAATATTGTAAATGTATCATTCTTGTAAAGATGTATCAATTCTCATAAAGATGCCAGAAGACAGAATCTTCTGACATCTTCTTTCACAAAAAAGGGAAGAAAGATACATGTTTCAGATCAAATTGAGACACCTTTTACGGTGTTTGAAAGTGATGCGGAATGCATCGAAACACGTGTCCAAATAGATTTAAAGAAATAGTGGTATTTACCATAAGAAGTAAAACATACTAACATACATTTTTTAAAATGACTTGAGTGGTCTAGGAAGATCAAAAATTCTTAATTTTCATATAGGCAGGTAAAGTAAATGACTTTTCCGATTGATTGAACAGTCACTTTTTGGTAACATCTATATATTTTTAATCATATTTTTGTTTAGTAAATACCACTTTGCGGTATAAGTTATACTTTTTTTAAAAAAAAAGCGAAATACTTATGTTTTTATTATTTACACAAACATTTCAATTTCATACTATTTCTGTGAGCTTAAGCGGCTCATTATGAGTGGATTCGAACCGACAAAGTCTGACTCAAGAGTCCGCGACACTTACCACGGGACCACAACCAGTAAGAATAAAACTATATATTAATTATTTGACGTTTGAGATTTCTCATTGGGAAAAATGATATGAATTTTAAGTGAGAATATTGTGTATTAATTTTTAAATATATGAATTATTTTTTCAATCAAACACAGGGTTTTTAAGTCTACTAGGTTTATTTTTATTAAATAATAAAAATAATAAAAATATTTTGACAATTGTTTCGCCTTGTTATAGCATTTTTCAACAAACGTAATAAAATATAGCTTTTAAAATACGATTTAAAAATTAATACATAAATTAAAATGGAGTTCTACAAATTAAACGCCAAATCAATAAATAAATAAAATATTGTGGATTGAAAATAATCAATATTTTGAGTAATTGTGCATAAAATGTAATATAATATTCAAAAAATTATCAAATAATATTTAAATATTCATATAATAACTAAAAGGACTCAATGTTTTGAAATACCCCTTTCTAGAACGGAATAAGGTTTTTAAGGGTTCAGGACGATGACGCTGTTTTTGACATATATGTTAACATCACTGAGTTCTTATTTGTAGAAATCCTTTACAAAACATCTCTTCTGTAACATCCAGGATATCAAAAAAGATGAATTGGCAGTTCTTGCTTGTATTGACAGAAAATAAATACCTTGAATTTTATTTAAAATTCACGCTTTTTCAACACATTTGACTGAAAAAGATTCGTTATATTTCGTAAATAAATTAAACATTATTCTGAGTTGGAATGTAACGTTATATTGTTCGAAAATAAAGCGTGGAGTTGGCAAAAGACGGATGAAAGTAGACTTAAAGTATTTGAAATGCGATCTCTTAGACGAATGTGTGACAAAACGATGTATGGTGGATGTTTGAATGATGAAATAAGGTAAGAATGCAGGGTTGACACAAGCATTATCGATAAAAATTAAGATATGTGTGTTGAGATAGTTTGGATATGTGGAACGAATGAGTGAAGACAGAACGGTAAAACAAATTTTGCGTCGAATACAGATGACAAAAAGGGCAGAGGAAAACCGAGGAAAACTTGGCATCATCAGGCATGTTAATTACTTGAAAGCTGCCAAATCAGGAGTTATCATTCTATTCACGATTGACAACCACACTAATCAAATTTTGGAAGTCATACTCATATGATCTATGTCATGACGTTCCGTGATCGAGTTCGCAACAGCCATCTATGATTTGAATTAGAAAACTTTTTACTAGCCGACGCCCATTTACTTGCCCCATTTTTTTTTAATTTTTACAAAAATGCTTCGATTTCAAACTATTTCTGTGAGCCTAAGCCGGTTATTATTTGTACATTCATATATCACATTATGGTAGAGTGGGTTCGAACCGAAAAACTATGAAAAGTCCGCTACACTTACCATGGGACCACAACCCATCACTCACTGTTAACAAGTATTTGGACACACTCAAAATATTGTGAAACCATTTTAGTTTATTGATATATTGTAATATTTTTTTAGATTTGAAAATAAATGAATACTTTGAATCGGTAGATATTCTTATGATGTATTCTTTATATAATATTTATCGATACGTTTTTTAAAAATCTTTATGCTTCATCTTTTCAACAAATGTTTTGTGTTATATATCCTTTTTTTCTGCGATGAAATCGTAGACATTTGAATGTATTTTTGTATTATTTTAAAATAAACCATTGAAGGTTTTTTCAGTATTTTTATTCAAATAAAAATATCATACCTTCAAAGGATGTTTGTGAAAGGTGAATTGCTGGAGAAAATATATTTTAACCCCTCGTAAACACACAGTTGTTCTACAAAGTAATCATTTTCATATGTAAAGAATGTTGAAAAAGAAACATGAATGTATTTTTTATCAAGAAATAGTAGGTTTAATGTACATAACTGAAAGCACATTGACTTTACGTCACGTATTTATTTTAATTACAAATTATTAAACAAAAAATCATTTGTAATTAAAATAGTGTCGGGTGGTGGTTGTGGTCCCGTGGTTAAGAGTCGCAGACTCTTGATTTCTCATAATTTCTTGGCTCGAACCCACTTTACTACAATTTGATACCATTTCTAATAATGAGCTGCTTAGGCTCACAGAAATAGTATAAAATTGAAATATTTGTGTTAATAATAAAAACAGAAATATTCTTTTAAATTTTTTATAGTCACTCACAGTTATGCCTGCTAATCAATCAAACATAAAATTGATAATACAAAAAATATTATAACAATAATGTACTATATTTACACTCTCCTTATCATTCATAGTTCATATAATCATACCAAAAAGTTACCAATATTTTTAAAATACAAAATGTAGACTTCATTATTCACAATATGTGGGGGGTCCTAATATTTGTTTTACATTTGAATATAGGTCTCTGTGAAATTAAAAAAAGCTTGCCTAACTCAACCATAGATGCTGTCGTGAACTCACAACGTGTCAATTGAAGGATATTAACATTTTAGTTTCAAAATTCAAGTGTTATAGTTGTCAATCATGGATAGAATGGTGAATGTTACTCGCGAATAAAGTGATTATTAGTACTTACTACTTAAACTAGCTTATGACAGGTTGCAAGCCCTTCTTCTTCTCCAAGTCTTCTGTTTGTTTTTAAGGATTTCATCTAAACATAACAATTTGAAACCAAAATGTAGTATTTTATTATATGGATGAAAAATAAATAAGGCATATTATCATTTTACTAAGTTAAATTTTAACCAGTTATGCATTTGCTTTTTTCGTGCCCGAAAAATTGATCATAAATCGTAAACAAAGAATAAGACATTTAATATATATTTAATATATAAATAAATACCCATTAAGTTTTATTTGAAGCATTCTGAAAAAAAAATAAAGGAACACCTTGGAAGTAAGGAGAGTTTCATTTTATTGAAACTCGTAATATTTCTTGCGAGATGCCTTGAGGGACTATACGAACTTATTTCTTTTTCTATTCATATATTTTTTATATTCATATGTTATGTTTATACGTATGAAAATGTAAATACATATTTGACTTGACGGTTCCCATCGCTATATAAACAAGTTTTCTTTCTTTCGAAAAGAGGCTGGAATGAGCTTATTCATAGTAATTGTAATAAAAGCGAAAGCTCAATGTCATTTTAAGGGTAGTACGTAGTTTTGTTTGTTTATTTTAAGCACACAAATAAAGGTTTTTTTTTATGCAAACGAATAAAATCACGATATTTTTAGTGTATCTTTTTGCACGAATTCTGAGTTTGTCTCCAGTTTTAATATTGATATCTTAACGAGCATTATCTCGTTAATTATTTATTGACATCTCATCAAAGATGAAGAAGAATATGGAAGTCTGGGCATCATAGGCTGGTTTAAGTGATCACTTTACACACGTGTAACATTCACACATTCAAAATGTTGTAAATAAATTATCTGGTCAAATTATAAGCTTAATAATAAAAATGAAAATGGTATTTTCTGGCGTTTCTCATGTGTGTGAATATAATCCAGGATTCGGATCTCACATACTAATATAAGAGTTTCTGCTTAGTAAAAAATTTTTTTTACATCTGACCAATAGATGTCTCTAGTGAAGTTCTAGTGATTCAAGAACAAGGTTTCTAAATTGGTTCATATATATAGAACTTCCAAGAATTTGAGTAGTGTGGTTGTCAATAATGGGTAGTATTGGTGAATGTTACACGTGTGTAAAGTGATCATTTAAACCAGCCTATGACGGTCGTCAGCCCCGTAAATGCCCAGGCTTCCATATTCTTCTTCATTTTTGATGAGATGTCAAAAAATAATATGAAAATAACTCCTCTAATTGGAGATAATCCAGATTTTGTGAACAAGTATTTGGACACACTCAAAATGTTATCTCGTTATTGATTCGCCTTTCATATTTCATCTTCAATTACTTTGTGTAAATAAATATTCACTTTTAATTTAAGTTTTACTTTCAGTATTTTGAGTGCGGATTAAGTCTGGATGATATCTGGTTTTTAGTTTTTCTTTTTAATGTTTTTTTTTCATCTTAACTTAACTTAGATGAATACGAATATGGAAGTCTGGGTATTTATAAGGTGTACGATCTATCACAAGCTGATTTAAGTGATCACTTTACAAACGTGGAACATTCGCCACTATATCCATGATTGACACTCACACTATTAATTTTTGGAACTCTATTTACTATGAATCTCATTACTCTGTTCATGTGAGCTCACTAGAGCCATCTATGGTTGGATTAGGAAAGCTTTAATTCTTACAACCATCATAGGCTGGTTTAAGCGATGACTTTACACACGTGGAACATTCACCAATTCTACCCAGGATTGATAACCACAATACTCAAATTCTCGGATATTCTATATATATATCGCTCACTCCTTTCAACAACGTCATATATAAAAAATTGTCAATTTTCAGTTGTACATGTTTTCGGAATGTCCACAAAATGTACTATATCCCAGCAAAAGCGGCATGTTTTCAACTTAATATTTGGGTAAATATAGCATTTGTAGCGGGTGCTACAAGGCAGAAAGTGTTGTTTTTGCATTTTGAAGAAAAGGTATTGTTTTATTATTTTTTTAAATTTAATCAGTATTTTTCAAATGAACACAAAACCACCAGGTTTACATAAAAAAATCTGTTGCACAGTAAAAAATTCAAAAGGTGGCTTGATATTTATTTTTAATACATAGTATTATGTTTTTAAACTTTTAAAACGAGCTCTTGAAAAATATTTTTTTATCGATTTATGACGTTGTCGAAAGAAGTGGGAGATAAATGATCCAATTTTGAAATATTGTAGGTACTTTAATCACTATAAATTCACTAGAGACATCTATTGGTGAAATGAATTAAGCTTTTAATTGAGCAGATACTCTTTCATGTTCTGCTCAATTAAATATATATATCTGCTGAATATAAGACTTTAAATTATTTTTGAAAGCTGTAGTTTTTCGTTGTATACTTAAAACATTTGACCCTGAGCTGGTTACTCATCGTCAAGGGTTGCTTAAATCAGCTAAATTCATAAATTCAGTCGGACCATCAAGTAAAAGCACAGTCTTATTATTTTCTGTGTAATCTCAATTAAAAGTTAATGAATCGGAGAAATTGCTGTTGAGTTTGCTTAGGGGTTGAAACATGGATTTTACGTAATAGTGAATACACTAAAGGGCAATATTCCAATCAACCCCTTACTAATGCAAAAACTAAAATCAAAAGGTATTTAAATTGGTTCATTCATATGAAAACATCTGAACAAAATCCTGTGCTTGCTATAATTTGTTTGAGATTTTATGTAAACTCTGTCCATTCCATAATAAGCGTTAACAATAAGTTTGAAAATCACGGAAAACAGTTCAAAAATTGGAAATGGTATGTCATATGCCTTCGATTTTATTTTGACAGTTATTGTCTCACACAGTAACACTCATTTTTGTCATTTTCAAAATTTGATATATTTTGACATTTTATCTATTATATCGCTCACTACTTTCAACAACGTCAGAAATCGAAATTCATCAATTTTCAGCTGTGCATGTTTTCGGAATGCCCAAAAAATGTACTTTATCCCAGCAAAAGCAGCATATTTTTAACTTCATATTTACCCGCTACAGGGCAGAAAGTGTTGTTTTTGCATTTTGAAGAAAAGGTATTGTTTAATTGCTTTTTGAAATATACTAAATATTTTTCAATTGGAGAAAAACCTTCAGGTTTTACCTAAAAAGATCTGTTGCACTGTAAAAAGTTCAATAAGTGGCGTAATATTTATTTTTAATACATTGTGTTATATTTTTAAACATTAAAAACGTTCTCCTGAAAAATCAAGTGTTTTGATTTATGACGTTCTTGAAAGGAGTGAGCGATATATGAAGGAGAATATGGAACAACATTTTGAGTGTATCCAAAGACCTGTTCACGAAATCTGGATTTTTTTTATCTCACCAATGAACGTCTCTAGTGAAGTTTTAGTGATTCAAGAACAATGTTTCAAAATTGGTTCATATTTGTACAGAACTTCCAAGAATTTGAGTTGTGTGGTTGTCAATAATGGATAAAATCGGTGAATGTTACACGCGTGTAAAGTGGTCACTTAAACTAGCCTGTGACGGTCGTCAGCCCCGTAAATGCCCAGACTTCCAAATTTTTCTTCATCTTCGATGAGATGTCAAAAAAAGTTATTTAATATATATTTTTATGTAATATAAGTAAGTAAGCTTAAAAGGGAAATAAATGTTAAAAATATAGTTTTTTATAGTTTTTGCGAAACACAAAAAAATCAACACTAAAATTGAGTCGTTTTAAATGAATGAAAGCATAAAAAACTGCATCAAATATAGATCAAATTCAAATATAGAAATATCGTCACTGGAAAATTTATAAAGCTTCAATCAATTCGCGTCAGTTGCAGATTTATTTAAATTGAAGAAGTAAATGAAAAGTTCTCGACATTTTCGCAAACAAAATAATAAGTTTAACTGATTAAAATTCACTAATATTTCAAGGTCATGTTATTGACAGAAGACTTACCTTAGGATATTGCGGTTTTACATCTGAGATTTTTAACCATAACTTCATAGTGGCACTAACTTTTGTCAAACGTTGGAAACGACCTTACCATCACGCCGCTTCCCGTAAGGTTAGGCAGAGATAATAGAATGACACACTGTTTGTCTTTGAAAACAATATTTACCTTTTCTACATTCATGCATCTCCTCATACATACATTATTCTAAATCCTCACTTGACTACTCTCAAATATTTAAAATGCTCATTCGTGCAAAGTTTTTCTTAGTCTTCAACTTGGACCACATTTGCTTCATAGATTTGTTTTTCTGTTCTGTTTTCACTCAATTTCATGCCCAATCCATCTCAACATAACTTTCTTAATTTATCGATAATGCTTATTTATGCATTGCATTTATTTATATCATTATTCATACATTGATTGATTGCATTTCAACTGCACTTATTACATATCTAAATACAAAAATATATGTCTACTTATATCTGCATATATGTATGTGTATGATGTTGTGTAAATTTAACCGAATGTGTGTGTATATAAAGTTATGTTATTAGCCTTATAATTTTGGTGTACAAATTTGTTGAAAACAAAAAAGGACATGAAATAATGGCTGACAGGGGCCATGGCGTAGTTGGGTAGTCACTCGAATGTGAATCTAGCCTCAAGGGTTTATTTTCAGCCAATAGCAAAACAAATTCAGGACAGATTTAAAATCAAAAGGTTTGGGTATTTGTGATATTTTTTCACATTTCAACCTCTTTCTTTACTATTTTACCTGAAAAAAACATCTCCGTGCGTTACTTTGAAATGATTTTTTAAAAAGCTTTTAGCTAGTTTTTCATTTACAAAAAAATAGATCTTAAAATATTGGCGTCGGTGGGTGGCATGAGAAATAACGGGTTAGAACGTTATTTAAATGTGTGTTTTTCAAGAATATTTTCAATGTTGACGCAACTTTGTCGTATGCCTTAGGCTCTCGTGTTTTCAAAAAAGTTTGATTGTTATCAACAGAAATATTTTGAATATTTTTCACCTCCAGCGAAATCATCTTACGAAAAATGTCGCGAATTGATATAGTAAAAAAATAACATGGATTTTGTCAAATATTTTTTTTCGCTCATAAAAAAACAGGATAAGTAATTCTTTCACGTATAAAAACACTGAATGTATGTAAGTGACTTTTATTACATATTTTTCTTATGGCACATAAAATGAACAATGACATGTTTTAAGATACAATGTAAGCAAGAACTAAACACCCCTCGTGTGAAATATAAGTGTAAGTATAAAACAGATTTTTATAACCTTTTTTAAGTACTGAATGTATTATTTAAGGTGATACCTAGGATATCATAAAAAACAAGAGAATTTTTTTTTTTTTTTTGACATCTCATCAAAGATGAAGAAGAATATGGAAGTCTGGGCATTTACGGGGCTGACGACCGTCATAGTCTGGTTTAAGTGATCACTTTACACACGTGTAACATTCACCAATTCTACCCATTATTGACAACCACACTACTCAAATTCTTGGAAGTTCTACATATATATATGAACCAATTTAGAAACTTTGTTCTTGAATCACTAGAACTTTATATTTATATATATTCTTTATATTCTTTATACCTCACCAATAGATGTCTCTAGTGAAGTTCTAGTGATTTCCCGTAATGGAGTTACAATAATACATAAAGGTTCATTTTTCTACAATTATAAACAACATATTTTTGTATTGCCACATAAAAACACGAAAAAATAATCTCGGATTCCAGATATGTACTTTTTCCAAGTGGTTATATCGAGAAAGAAATCGATTTGATTACTTTTGTCTAAATGAGTACTTAACATATAATTTTTTTTTCTCCCTTCATTCACCGTTTGTTAATAAAATAAATATAAAAAAACTACAATAAAAAAATCTCAGACACACGAAAAAAACATGCAAAAAAATAGTGAAATACGTTTCTTAGTATAATGAACAAAATAGTTAACGTTACACGAGCGCAAAAAATGATCACTTAAGCCAGCCAAATATAAAGTCATTAGCCCTGAATGCTCAGACTACCATCTACTTTCGTATAAAAATAAAGGTATTTCATTTCATTTCAGACACCTTAAATACAATATTTATGAAAAAAATAATATCGCAAGTGAAAATATAACATACATTTCACTCAGACGTCTCGTTTCTATATATGAAGGGTTTGATACTCATCTCTTCATTCCTTTCCAAACTTCATATGATAAAGCAAAAACAAAGTTAAGCGATCTCATGAATATTTCACTCACTCCTTTCAAGAACGTCATAAATAAAAAATCGTCAATTTTGAATTGTGCAAGTTTTCGGAATGCCAAGAAAATGTACTATATTCCAGCAAAGGCGGCATATTTTTAACTTATTTTTACTTATTTATTTTTTTACAAAAATGTTAATAAAATTAGTATATAACCACTCACCGAGATTTTTACGTCTACCGGTTTCGAGACGTACCCGTCTCTTCGTCAGGACAATCACTAACACAGCATGCAAACAATACTACCCTTCACCACCATAGCACCATTTACACACTCAAAACTACACAAAATGTCTAACACATGCGATTTTTGGTCGACCCGAAGACCAACATGCACTATAGTTTTCAATACAGACATGCGTTACGAGCCGAGGTTAAACGTATATTAGAATTAGACTAGGAATCGAATCTACTTATATACTTGTAGGATGAGAGGAGTGGGAGGGGTTCGAATTGGATATTGACGAATCGTGTTTAATCGATGTCGAATCAAACAATGGACTATATGTAAAATTTATTTGGTTGTTAATTAGAGGAATATTATTTTTAAGTGCTTTCCTAATATAAAAAATAATATTAAGATTTTTTATTGTTCTTGAAAAGATTGAGAGATTTGTTAAAAATATGAGAAAAATCTTATAATCTGGAAGGAAAAAGTCATAAAAAGTACTAATATTGTAACCGTCTAAACCATCAAAAGCTTTCAAATTCATGATTCAAATTTTGAAAAGACCTCCTTGATTTGAAGTCAGTTATTTTTTACATTTACGTCATGTCTATAACATTGACATATTGAATAAATAAAAATATGTTTTTGTTATTTTTTTCATCATTCAATTTGATTCGGTTTTAGGCTGTTTTGCCGTGTCAGTTCTGATTGAAATGTGACAAAATTGGAATATGTATGTTCGAATGCTAGAGAATTTTTTATACGAATAATAAAATATCGAGGAATCGTTTGCATGTTTTTGTCAATTTATGATATTTTTCACTGAACATTATTCATTTTTCAAAATTTATTGTATGGTCATATTAACACATATCGCTCACTGCTTTCAACAACATCATACATCAAAAAACTTGATTTGTCAGTAGATCGTTTTTAAAGTTTAAAAATGGTTTTTTTTTCAGATCTTTTAAGGTAAAACCTGAAGGTTTTTTCTCCATTTAAAAAATATTAAGTGTATTTCAAAAAATAATTGAACAATACTATTTCTTCAAAATGCAAAAATAACACTTTCTGCCCTGTAGCGGGTAAATATTAA
The DNA here is from genome assembly GCF_059751285.1 of Brachycentrus maculatus. Lineage (NCBI taxonomy): Eukaryota > Metazoa > Arthropoda > Insecta > Trichoptera > Brachycentridae > Brachycentrus > Brachycentrus maculatus. The sequence continues at coordinate 1,891,762 of NW_028280973.1, forward strand.
GTTAAAAATATGCCACTTTTGCTGGGATATAATACATTTTCTGGGCATTCCAAAAACATATGCAACAAAAATTGACGACTTTTGAGAAAATGACGTTGTTGAAAGGAGTGAGCGATATGTGTGTGTATACAAATTAATGAAGATATAAGAAAGGAATAGATGATTAAAAAGTTTTTTAAGCTTGTATGGACATGTGGAGGAAATGGATAACGAAAGAATGACTAAGAAAGTACATTTGGTGATGTAAGGAGAAGAACAGAAAAAGATGGTCAAAAAACACTTGGCAAGACCAGATCAATCAGAACCTTAAATCTGGTGGTGTCAAAAGTCTTCTTAATCGGAGGGCATGCATGACTGCATGTATAGACGTGAAGGAAGCTAGGGGTGTTTGTCAGGACAAAAGAGTGTGGTGTTCCATACTCTCTGCCTACAACTACAGATACGGCATGACGGTAGTAATAATTTATATTAAAGATGTTTACACCTGTAGATGAAAGTATCTGTAATTTTACAACTAGTCTTATATAAAGAAATAAAACTCATTGAGTGTTATTATCATAAGTGTTTAATTAAATATATTTATATATATATATATATATATATATATATATATATATATATATATATATATATATATATATATATATATATATATATAAATATATATATATATATATATATATATATATATATATATATATATATATATATATATATATATATATATATATATATTTATATATATATATATATATATGTATATATATATATATATATATATATATATATATATATATATATATATATATATATATATATATATATATATATATATATATATATATATATATATATATATATATATATATATATATATATATATATATATATATAAATATATATAAATATATATATATATATATATATATATATATATATATATATATATATATATATATATATATATATATATATATATATATATATATATATATATATATATATATATATATATATATATATATATATATATATATACATATATAAAAGAAAATATTTAAAAAAACTTTGTTATTTTCCTATTTAACATTTTTTTACGAATTGTGTTGCCTTTCATAATAATTTACATTTGGATTGAAACTCAAAAATAGGAAAATACGGGGTAAATGGAGCCTATTAAGTTTAATATGAAACAATAAAACACATTTACTAGATCTATCTAAAATACAGGTTTGTTTTTCAGGCAAAAATAACAGTCAATAAAAATAACGGTCGTTTTTTAGATTGGCCTTTATTCCAGCGAAATCGTTATAAATAAAATGAGCTGAAATATTCAAACTAATTTTTGATGTTAACGTGATTTCGAATTCCGGCTGGGTCAATAAAATGAAGCCTCCTAGTAATTTTAATGTTCGTTTGTAGATAGATTGAGGAATCAATCACGGGAAATGAAAAAACGGTCAGTTCTTTATTCTCATCTACATTGGTGCGTAAAGCACTGTTTAAAATATATAAACTTTTATTTTTTGACATCTCTAATCAAAGATGAAGAAGAATATGGAAGTCTGGGCATTTACGGGGCTGACAAGTATTCACATTTTGTGAACAAGTATTTGGACACACTCAAAATGTTGTATATAAACTTTTATTATTAATCTCATAAAATTGAATTCAATCGGATAAAATATACAACATTTTGAGTGTGTCCAAATACTTGTTCATTAAAAGTAGTATGGTCGTCAAAATTGGGTAGAATTAATGAATGTTACACGTGTGTTAAGTGATCACTCAAACCAGCCTATGACTGTCGTCAGCCCCGGAAATGCCCAGACTTCCATATTTTTCTACACCTTTGATGAGATGTCAAAAAATGGATTAAATATATTATTTTTTGACATCTCATCAAAGATGAATAGGAATATGGAAGTCTGTTCATTTACGTGACTGGAGACTGTTATAGGCTGGTTTAAGTGATCACTTTAGACACGTGTAACATTCACCAATTCTATCCATTATTGACAACCACACTACTCAAATGGAATATCAATATATTTGAAACATTGTTCTTGAATCACAAGAACTTCAATAGAGACATCTATTGGTGAGATAAAAATAAGCTTTTTTATTGAGCAGAAACTCTTATATTGGCATGGATTACAATCACATACATGAGAAACGCCAGAAAACATCATTTTCATTTTTATTATTTCAGCTTATAATTTGACCACTTAATTTATTTACAACATTTTGAGTGTGTCCAAATACTTGTTCACAAATCAGGATTATCTCGAATTATTTGTAAAAAATAATATAATATTAAATATAACTCCCATAATTGTAGATAATCCAGATTTGTGAACAAGTATTTGGACACACTCCAACTGTTAATGATTATTGTATGCTTTCCTCAGTCTTCTTCTTCTATTACCAACTTTATTCGCCTCATAAATTCCTTTTACTGTTATTTCTTCACTCATTCGATTCACATACATATCACCATATCAACACATGTTTTCACAATGTTATCTTCTCCTTCTTCATATTTCTATGGATCCCGAGGATGTACACAGATGTGTATGCCGCTGCCTGTTACTCTTGGAATATTGACTGCCTGCTATTTCTCCATCTTTTCAGAGATCTGCCTGGGAGTCTTCGTCCTTCAAGGTTTACTTGAAGGGCAATACGTGGAAGTTTGTCTTTTGACATAATGTTTAATTTTTTCGAAAAGGAAAAAACGGCGCTATATAAATTATACAACTATTTTTTAGACCACCTCTGTAGTGTTATTATTAATATGATAACGGTTCGATTCCCAGGGGGGGGGGGAGTTCAAACAAATAAACGTGATTTTTTAACTCTAATATTTATTCAATATTATCCTGGACTGGTACCTAAAGCGGAGGGCTTATCACCTTTCCTTCATGTGTCAAGAATGAAGATAATACTGCGTTTGTATGATGCAGTGTCCTATGCACCATTGAGGTGCGGAAAAGGGTTTGAAAATTATTATTATACTACTATACTTTCTTCCATACTTTCTTCTATGTCTGCCTCCGTAGTGTAATGGTCAGCACGCTCGGCTACCATTCTGGAGGTCCCGGGTTCGATTCCCAAGGGGGGTAAAATAAATATAAGTGATTTTTTCACTGTAATATTTATTCAAAATTACCATGGACTGGTACCTGAAGCGAAGGGCTGATCACCTTTCCTTCATGTATCAACGATCAAGATAACACTGCGTTTATATGACACAGTGCCCTATGCACCATTGGGGCGCGGATAAGGGTTTTATTATTTATTATATTATACTTTTTCCATATTCACACAAGATTTCAGTTATCTTTTTTTGTAACAAGTGTGAGAACATTAAACCAAGAATCATGTGTAATATATTCAATTTAGAATGGCAGGTATTTGAGAATGTTAATTTAGTCGTTTCCCTCCTATGCGCCTCAAGATAATCGGCCGGGATTATTTGATCTCCCGTAGAAAGTCAAAGGACTTTGATAAGCAGATCGGAAGCTCCCGAGGAACTCCAAGTTCACACGTGAATAAAGCACGAACGGGATATAAAGTTTATTTCCAAAGCTCCCGCACGAATAACCTTCCAAATTCTTCTCATTTCCAATGAAAATTTGTGAAAAGTTCCCCTAGAAACGCTCATTGTTGGGAATTCACGACTCCACGCATTACGTAGGAATAATTCCAGCGCTACCCGAAACGTGATTCGGTTTTTTAATTTGAGTAGTTTAGACACATGTTCTACCGCGCATATGAATTTAAGCTAAGGTAACTCATCCTAATGTCGTGTTAAAATTTTAAACTAAACAATATTTGAAAATAACATTTTTAGTGTGTCCAAATACTGCAAATCTGGGTTTCCAAACATAAGGAGTTATTTTACATTTTTGACATCTAACCATGATGAATATTTTTTTAAAATTTTTGGGCGTTTTCCAGTATGTGAAATAATCCGCGTTCGGATCTTGCATACAAATAAAAAAGGTCTTTGATTAATAAAGGCCATCTAAATCAAATCATTTATGGCTGTTTGAACTTAATCGCGGAACGTTATGAAAAAAGGGTGTCAGCAAAATTAAAGCTTGAAAAATTGAAAAAATCTAACGTAGATGACTGTTGTAAACTCATATGGTATGTAGTGTGACATGAGATTGATCAATATTTTTTATATATTTCATCAGACACTGGATTATTCACCCTACGGATGATATAACAATGCAATATTCAATATTGGGGAGAATTGTGATGTTACACTTAAACCTATTTATATATATATATATATATATATATATATATATATATATATATATATATATATATATATATATATATATATATATATATATATATATATATATATATATATATATATATATATTTATATATATTTATATGTATATATATGTAAAAATATATGTATATATATATGTATATATATATATATATATATATATATATATATATATATATATATATATATATATATATATATATATATATATATATATATATATATATATGTATATATTTACAAATTTAATAATTTATTTATAAACATACACATTTCAATGTGATAGACACTGCAATACAAACCTTAATGTCTGCAGTAAGTGTTAACGACACAATATCTACCCTTTATGCAAATACTGGGCTTAAACCCAGAGGCATTATTATCGAGTTTAAAAGTGTTAACTACCTTGAAACTTCATACATCATACTAAATAATAATTTCCTTTCCTGAATAATTTTCACAGCAACTAAAAATAGATTTAAGCTTCAGCAGAGTAGATACTGTACCTAATGTTTATCAAGTGGATGTAATTATTAGACCCACCCACTTGACTCCAGCATTATTTTGTCTTATTATATTTAAAAATCAAAGCTAATATATAAATATGTGCCATATGAACTATAGAGGTCAATATACTTTAACTCACGGTTTGGAAAAAAAAAATTAAAAACATTTGTAATAATTTTTACTTGTTTTTTGTATAATTTCATGTGGCAATACTAATTATTATTGTTTTAAATATAACGTGGAAACCCCATTGTCGATCCAATTGAAAAGGAGAATTTGATGGTATAAAATGGCGGCTTAGTAAAGAAAATTGGAACAGTATATAATTTAATAGATGTGTATTATAAAATAATTAAATATGACCTTCGTTACCATAGAATGGTCGAAACGAGACATTGATTAAAATCGATATTTTTGCAGTAGTATAAAACATACGATCTCGGTTTTACAAAAAAGGTCGATTGCAAAAAATGTGAGGTTTTGCATCGATTATGGAAAAATATGCATTTTATGGATTTCCTTGTTCCTAAGCTTTTTTTTCATTGTGATGTTTAACAATATTTGTATTTTCATTGATTCTGTGGAATACTTTGATCAATTCAATTAAAACAAAAACAAAAGACTTATGTTATACCACTTTTGGGCTGATTATTGCAAAAACGACTAGTTTTAAGAACTACAAATAATCTCATCAACAGATGAAAATATACATATTTGTATCTACATTTAATATATTTACCTGTTATAAGAATACATGTGGTTCTCTCTGTAGCGTTTTATTATTTTTAGCATAACGTTTAGCAAAAATTGTGATATTTATCGATTTGGATTTAAACTTTGTGTAATAATATGACGATATCAATAAATAAAAAAACACCGATGTAAGACCATTATTTCAGTTTATTAATGCAAAAATTACTTGTTTCATGAACTACAATGATTTCATCAAATATATGAACATATTAATATTTTATAATTAAAATGTAACTTTGTTTCAAAATCACTATAAATATTTTATTAAAGCTTAATTATAATGTTTACCGGTTTCGAAGTTAACCGGTTCATTATCAAGACTGATTAATACTCAGTATTAATCAGTCTTGATAAAAAATTGGTTAGCTTCGAAACTGGTAGACATTATTAAGTTATAATAAAATATTTATGGTGATTTTGAAACAAAGTTACATTTTTATTATAAAATGGAAAATTACAAATTTAGCGCTTCAAATATAAATTATATATTAATATTTGTATGTGCAGTTTGCATATTCATCTGTAATGAGAATATGTGAAGGTAGGTACATATGTTATTCTCAAAACTGTATCTGCATCAAAATGTATTCTATTTTTATTTAAATTTAACTAATTTAATCTCACGTTTAATATGTAAATTGTGAAAATTTTGTGAAATGAAAACATCACAACGGTTTATGAAAATGCATTTAAATATATCGTGAATAATCATTAACTGATAATCGTGGTATCAAAATTTACCCATAAAACAAAAATAGTCTGAAATTCGTAAATTTATTCCATTTACAGAAGTTTATATTTTATGAATGGAAAGTCTACTCCCATGTGCAACACAGGATTGAATTTTAACCTTTATACGACACCCATCATCTTTGTTTCTGAGCAGGCGCTCAATTTGTGTCATACGAGCCTCATATTTTTATGCTCCTACCAGTCATCATTCAACTTGATGTGGTATCAATCACGGATCTCTCTGATCTTCTATTATTACAAGTGATAATATATTGTATCATATTTGATACTGTCTTGTGGTTTATGTTGCACTGTATCACATTTTTTTGCAAACATCTCAAAAAATAACTCGTGTTTTATATCTGAAGATGAAATACTGAAGAAACTTCTTAGTCAGATATAATATGATGTAAGGATCGGAATGTGGAATAAAAGACGATAATTTTTCAATAAAAAAATAATTGGATTACTACATATTTAAAAAAAAAGAGCACCATTATGAAAGTTCATTAATTGTTATCATGAATGTTATAATAACTGGATCTTATAGGTATTTTAACTTGATATGAAACATCTGTTTATATGAAATAAGGTGGAAGTCTGAACATCCTAAGCCTAACAACCTGGCATTTGACTGGCTAAAGCGATCACTTTATATACTTGTGTAACGTTCACCATTCTGTCCAGTATTGAAAATCCGTATTGCATTAATTCTTTAAACCTGTTTATATGCTATACCCGTGGAACCTTTAACATTTCGCTACGATTTTCGATATATTTGGAAATATGGTTCTCTAACGCTTTCAGTTGATGATCTGGTGAAGTATTTATTTTGCTTTATCGGTTTGAACAATTAACAAGTAATATTAACATCGAAATAACTGAATGTGTCATCTGTGATACATAAGATAAGAAAGAAAACGGTCAGAGAGATCAAAACTCGTATTATTTAATGGTAAAGAAATTAATAACCGTCGTATTTAAAGTGAAGAATTTTAAATCATTTCACAAACTGATAAAAAAAAATAAAGCTTTAATTTATCACCCTAAAAATAGATTTGCGTTAATACAAAATTCCATGTTTTCTTCGATTTTTTAATAATTCAACTTATGAATAGTATATAATATTAATTTTAGGAATAGATTATAATTTTATATTGTTAAATCGGAGAATCGTAGTAGGTATTATAAATGATACCACTAATGTGCATCATAAATTATAATGTTAATAAAATATTTTTTTATTTTAATATAAAATCTAAATAATTGTACTGGTGTTATAATAATGTAATTAATTTGACATTTCGTCGTTTAATTTAAAAATAAACATGGACACAATACTCAAGGATTCATAAATAAAGCTTCGTCTTCTTCTTCTGTGTGTATCACGTCAGGTCCCCTGACGTCGACTATCACTCAAGAGTAATTATCCTTGTCTTGGGCAGCTCTAAACAGCATCTCGACGGTCCTGATCCCCGTCCAATCTCGTATTCTGGAGCCAGGAGATCTGTCATCTGTTATATGAATAATGATTCAGGGCAAAAGTGCTCTAGGATTCGAATCTAAGGATCAATAATATAACATATGGTATCATATATGATACACACTAATAGTCTAGTTACTAAAAGGTTGAATTCCTCCAAGATGGAATAAAATAGAATGGAAGCATGCATACAATGAGCTGAAAATCGCATAAAAGAACATACATAAATAATGTTGAGTGACTCAGATGGTTTCAGTACGTATTAAAGAACTCGAATATGGGTGAGCTCAGTTGAAGAATAAAGTGCATATTATCGTTTGTAATAAAATATGCAAAAAATCATAAAATTTCTACACGATGGGGCATAATAATGGTGACTTAAAAAATATATATTTTTTTGTTATAATTTTATTTATTTTTTAATTTTCATGAACATGTTAAATGTTTATTGGAAGGCTTATTGCTTAGAAGACCAAAAACTTATGGGACTTATTTTCTGATTTTACACAGTTGTTTGAAAATTAAAAAGTGCTTGCATAGAAGTAAAATAAAAAAAAAAACGTAAATATCATAAGTTGCAGAAATAATGATGAAATTATAACAGTATTGTTCTATTTAGAATATTTAAACCATTAACGTTGTGGATCATTTTTATATATTTTGGAGAAATAAAATGACTTTTTATTTTATCTACTCACATTATTTTTAAAAATTTATTAAGTTGCCCTCTTCAGAGTTAATTGTATGACTTAGTAATAAAACAAGCCCTGAAGAGGGCAACAGGTTGTTGCCGAAACTAGTTGGTTTTAAAAAATAATGTAAGTGGATAAAAACAAAGTAATTTTATTTCTCCAAAATACAGTTTTGTTAGGCGAGTAGACTAAGATAAGGTAAGATGTCACATAGGAAAGGCAGAGAAGATAATGAAGAGACGATATGATGTATAATTTGGGTACTATGGATAGAGAGTAATGTTTAAGATGAAATGAGGACATTGATGCATTACTGTAAACACGCTATGAGACCTATTAAGGAACACGGAATTTCGTAAATGTGAAGTACGGAGGAAATGGTCAAATAGGAAGACAGCGAGACGATTCTGTTGACTCATGTCAACAGAATCCAAGACTCGAATTGTTCTTCAAGAGTATCCAAAAGGAAGAAGACCGTCTGGAAGACCTCCAAGGCGATTGAGTGACAGCTGGCAGATCACATCATAAGAGATGGATAACGGAACAAACAGATTCGAGGAACTATAAGGAAGAAGAAGAAAGAAATTACAATAATAATGATAATAGAAAAACATGATCAAAGGTTATATTTAATATAACTTTATTTATTGTAACTGCAGATAGTTGGTAGAAATCCATTATGAATTGTAAGGTAATATATCCAAAATTAAACAAGGTTTATGGGATTGAATTCTACATTTACTTATGTGTATGTTAATATAATGTCTTAAGAAGAATAGATAATGTCTTAAGAAGACGAAACGCGTCACGTATTAACATATACATAAATAAATGAAGAATGCAATCCAATAAACCTTGTTTTACTTTGGATATATTTCCCAACAATTCAATATTAGTTTTCAAAATTTTAATAAACCTGAAGTATTGCTGGTTTTTTGGATGCAAAGCATTCAAAATTTAAACAATTTCAATGAATATTTCTCCAAAAGCGAAATTCAAGAAATCGTAAGGAACACGAGAAATTTCAAAATATGCCAAATTTACTGAAATTTATGTCGATGGTGGGAAATATTACCTTGTACGTTTGTAAAAGGGATAATACAAGGTACGCAGAGTAGACAAGTTGAATACATATTTCTATCAACAAGATTTCACAAAAATATACATACAAAATTGTGTACCAATGTTTACATGTGGTATATGGCACATTTTCTACAGTAAATTAGGTACTAAAAATAAGATTTATCAACTTTTGTCGTAAACCTAAGCTTGACGGTAAAAACATATTGTATTTGATGCAGCTTTTTCCTGCAAAGCTTATTAAAATTTAAAAAAAACTTTTATGCATAGGTATTCATATGAAAGCAATACTAATCAACTGTTTTTGGGTAGGCCGCAGGTAACCGCAGGGGTAGGCAGAGAAAATAGAACGCCACACCCCTCTGTCTTAAGCCTGGAAAAAAATAATTTTATTTCTTTTTCAAAAGCTTATATCTGTCGTGACGTATATATAAAAATGGGAAAAACATGTACATGTTAATTACCTTTTTGTATTTTGAGATAAAGTAAATATAATTAACTAACCTAACCCCGAAGGGGTAGGCAGAGAGAATAGAGCGCCACACCACTCTGTCCATGCAAAAATTCTTCGCCTATTCCACATTGATGGATCTCTTCATACATACCCGCTGTGTATTTTGACTCCTGACCTGACCACTTTTAAGTATTTGACATACCTGATCATGCTTAGTTTTTCTGGGCCTTCTTTTGCTTTTTATTTCAACTTTATTCGTTTAATATATTTGTTTCACCGTTCTTTCTTCACTCTTATCGTTCCACATATCCAAAGCATCTCAACCGTCACGAAATGAATAATGAAAATTAGAAATAAAGGTTTTAACAGGGCTTTTAACTTGTCTAAGCTGGTTAAGTGATCACTTTACAAATGTGAAACATTCACCATTCGTCCCATGATTGACAATCACACTAGTCAAATTTTTGGAACTCTTAAATGACGAATACGCCTAAATAAAAACGCCTTGGAACGACAAAAACTACTAATAAAACAACTATGCACCGCACCGCTTCTCCGCAGGGGTAGGCAGAGATAATAGAATGCCACACAAATCTGTCGTTGCACGCAATTTTTGCCTCCACGAATTCTATCGATAATGCTTATCTCAGATTTGCATTCTTATCCCTATATCACCATTAGAACATCTATCATACAACATTACATTCGTCTGAAGAAGAGCATTTCGACGAAGGAAAAATATTATTTAAATTAGAAATGGGTGCATTTTATTTTATTTCCTTTAATTTTTTTTTTTAAATTGTATACATTTATTTAAATCACAATTTATACATATTTAGAACTTTTTTTGCAGAGACCCACCAAGCCACCTTGTGTGCATTAAATTAAAGCATATTTAGCCACAACATCGCATGGCAGGTTACAGCATGTAATTGTTTTGCAATAATTTCATGATTTTTGATACAAACTGGATTGACGACATCTGATCGTGAGTATGTAAGGATATAAATTCATAGTACAGACGTGTAGTCGGACAATTACAAGAATTCTCGGATACTCTCGTTCTGTGTATTACGTGTTAGGTAGGTGTCCTGGAATTCCATACTTTATTGGGACCCCAACAGCATTCTGAAGGACCAAAGGGATATTGACAATTCAGTACTTCCATTCCGGAACGTCCCGCCAAATATACCGTAATGAATTCATTCCCAGTAAACATTTTTGGCCCGACAATAAATAAAACACCATTATTTTTCTATTGGTGAATAAATAAAATTGTTGGGTAATATATCCAAAATAAAATACGGTTTTTGTTGGATTGAATTCTACATTTATTTATGTATATTTTAATACGTGACGCGTTTCGTCTTCTTTGGACATTATCAAACGCGAGGACATTATCGAATGTTTGATAATGTCCTAAGAAGACGAAACGCGTCACGTGTTGAAATATGCATAAATAAATGTGGAATTCAATCCAACAAAAACCATGTTTTATTTTGGATATATTACCCAACAATTCAATATGGAATTCTACCAACTGTCTGCAGTTACAATAAATAAAATAAATAAAATGATAGTCTTACACCATTTGGCTGTTTGAATGTACATGTACGGATAAATATAAATAAATAAATATATATGTACATATATATATATATATATATATATATATATATATATATATATATATATATATATATATATATATATATATATATATATATATATATATATATATATATATATATATATATATATATATATATATATATATATATATATATATATATATATATATATATATATATATATATATATATATATATATAAAGAAAAAAATAATTTGATAAATTTAAAGTTTATTGATATAAACACAACTTACTTCTTCGACCGGTTTCCACAAGAACCTTTATCACCTTCAGGGATGTAACAAGATTCTTTTTGAAACCGGTCGGAGAAAAGTACTCAAAATAAATGTGGTTAAAAACAAAGTTCCAGTTTTATTTTTGAAATGTGCTATAAAGTATCTGCGAGAAACATTTAACAAAAAAAATTGAAAAAAAAAACGGTTTCTTTACAAATTAAAATAACAAAATAAATAAATCTGTGTTTAAAACATTATTATACATAATTGTTATCTTTTTATAAGAAATGCAGTTTTATACAAAATATAATATAATTACTAGAGAATTTAAAAGGTTTTTAATAATAAAAATATAAAAATAACTCAAGATATTGTTTTAAAACTCCTTAATTTTTTATATTTTTTCCGGTCTCATTTATATATATTTTTTTATTTTTTATACATTTAAAAACTTAAGTATATTGAAATGCAAAAACATAATTATACACCCACATGTGTCGTTGGTTTCCAATTTATATTAAGGTCATTCAAGGATACGGGAGAATGAATGGCTTTCAAACAATCCGCTTTGATAGTTGAATACGCAAAGCCTATTCAAAATCTAGGGAACCCCTAATCAATCCACAAGAAAACAATTATATTTGACATGTTAAGAAGAAAACCTTTCGCTGAAAAGCTTATCAAATAATGGTCAAAGACAACTGAAAAAAAACTAACCCGTGGTTGATGGAATCATTTCACCAATTTGCATTTAAAATGAAACTTAAATGACATAAAAAAAATTATCGATCAAATTATCAAAAGTTTCGTCAATATATTTTATTTTATCTGATTAGGTATATGTTTTTTTTAATAATTTGAATTAAAAAGTAAAATATTCGTTTTGAGTTTATTAGTGTAAACACAATTCATTTAAAAAACTACAAATGTTCTCGTCAACAGGGGAAAAACAAACAGAATTAATCATTTTAAAATTAATCTAAAATCAAACACATTTTTTTTCTAAAGATTCTCTCATTGTTTGTTCGAGTGCTAAGTGTTACATTAACAGGAGCCCAAAGTATTTTTATTCAACTTTATTTATTTTTTAGTGATCTTTTAAGATAACAAAATAACTAACAATAATAATTCTACAGTTTTTAAAATTTGATACATTATATATTTCTAACAAGTATCCAAATCTGATATAATTCAGTAATTGATGCAAATTGTTAGTGTATTAGAGTAATTTTTGCTTTTTCTCCAATTAAAATTGAATTCGGGAACGGTTGCGAATTCTCCAATTACAATGATAATCGGTAATTGTTGCTATATAATCAATAACATTTAAATTTGGTTATTTTTGCAATTTATTAAATTTAAATTAAATTTGGCAATTGTTGCAAAATCTCCAATTACAGTAAAATTCTGTAATTGTTCATAATTCTCCGATTCCAATGAACGTTACTAGCTATTGCATTGGCAATAGTTGCGTTTTCTTCAAAAATAATAAAATCCCGTAATTGTTGTGAATTTTATAAAAAATTAATTTTAAATTGTTGTTATTTTGATGAAGTTTTATAATAGTTACCACATATCGCTCAGTCCTTTCAACAACGTCATATATCAAATATCGTTAATTTTCAGTTGTGCATGTTTTCGCAATGCCCAGAAACGTACTACATCCCAGCAAAAGCAGCATATTTTTAATTTAATATTTACCCGCTACAGGGCGGAAAGTGATGTTTTCGTATTTTTAAGAAATTGTATTGTTTAATTATTTATGTAAATATTTAAAATATTTTCAAATGGAGAAAAAACATTCAGGTTTTACATAAAAAGATCTGTTGCACAGTTAAAGGTTCAAAATGTGGCTTGATATTTATTTTTAATACATTTTATTACATTTTTAAACTTTAAAAACGATCTCCTGAAAAATCAAGTTTTTTGATAGATGACGTTCTTGAAAGGAGTGAGCGATATCTGTAATATTTATTTGAAACTTTAAATGTTATTATATTTTTTTACATACAAAGAAACCAAAATATTTACACAATTTTTTCAGATGCAAGATCTATGGGCACATAACATACATTAAAATATCAAGACAAAATTCGGTCAGTTAGAGATGTCTTTCATTCATGTCCACTATATTCAAATGCAAAACAACGGTTGTGACCTTAGTCGAACCAACCAGAACTTTTTTTAGCATAATGTGACAAAGGGTTAAGCACTTTTAACCCTTATGTTATGCTGCCACGACAGGAAGATCAGAAAACAATTTCAAACGAAAATAATGCTGTAATCCTTTTCGAGTTTTCCAATCACTACAACGTCGGAGAAACTCGGAGAAGAGAAAATAAACATTCGTACCATAAATCATCATCCATCTCTCCGAACAGCCCTCCGGCTACCCCTCTCACTCACACTTCTTTGTCTCTGTCTTTATCTGTATGCCAAAATGCCACAATAGTGAGGAATTTCAGTGAAAATTTAATTTGACGGCGAAAAGATGAGCATTCTAAGAATTTATTTTTATTTTTGTTTTTATGTATTGTGTTTTAATTTATTTTGTTATCGTTTTTGATGTATCATGTATTACATGGTTAAATATTATAAAGATGAATTTGACTGTTTAATTATAGTTTAAAGATAAACAAAAACATAGAAAATTATTTTTGCAACATATTCATTCATTCGAACACTTATCCGCATCCCAATGGTGCATAGGGCACTGCATCATATAAACGCAGTGTTATCTTGGTCGTTAACACTCGAAGGGAAGGTGATCAGCCCTCCGCTCCAGGTACAGGGTAATATTGAATTAATATTAGAATGAAAAAATCACTTATATTTATTAGACCCCACTCTGGAAATCGAAACCGGGACCTCCAGAACGGTAGTTGACCATTACACTACGGAGGCGGACTCGTACTTATATAATCTTAATGTATGTCTATATTGAAGATTTAATTTTTTAAAACAATAAATTCAGTCATTAAATAAAATATAGCACGTTTTGATTAATGAATTTGAGCAAAATATTAAGTTAAATAAAAAAAACGACTTTGATTTTTGTATAAATGTATGTATTTCGACACATTGAAATAGACGAAGTAAGTCTTTTCAATTAATGGAATACAAAAGTTTTGACTTAACAGTGCCTATGATCAATCATCGGCTGAGTTAAGTGATAATTGTGTACACATGTGTAATGTTCACCTTTTTGTCCAAACATGTTATTTCATTTTGGTAGCTGTATCAATTGAATGTTTTTTATTCTCTACTTTGTTGTCAGATGAAAATTTTGTGTTAAAAAAGTGGATCAAGAAAAGTGAATATTGTTTTCGACCCTTCAACGAACCTACGACGCGCATAATGGTCATTCAGTCTATTCATGGTAAAATGGCAAAACGTACTGACTACAAATCTACTGTCATCTGGCAATGTGACAGTCTGTAGAAACAATGCTGCCAGTTTAAAACCAAACCTCTAAAAAAATACACTGTACTTATATCGTAGTCGTACAGGAGAAAGTGACCAACTTACAAAACGTAAAATGTTCAGGGGGGGCATTTAAGTAACTTTTGCTTGGCAAGAAAATAAACATCAATGCAGTTAGTCATTTTTAACAAGTCGATATATTATATTATACTTCCAAGTTTAAAATTCTTCGCGATTTTTTCAGGGCAATATTAAGCTAGTAAGATATCAAATAGTCAATGATCACGTTTTTGTAAAAAATGCATTTGACTACGATATACTCGTATTTATTTATTATTATTTATTAATTTATTTCAAAACATATTACATACATAAATTATATATACATATAATATTCCCGGTGAGTAATTTATATTTCTCATTCTGGGACATGGGATTAAGGTTAACAAGACTGGAACACAAATAATAAAGTAACAAAAAAGATTTTTTTAAATAACCGAAACTATTACTAATACATGGCGAAATATGAAAACAATAAACAGGTATAATAAATAGGCACAAGAAGCTATTTAAAAGAAATAAATGAGAAAACACAAGGTGAGAAGCATAAATAATTAACCATCTCAATATGTACAATAACGGTAGAAGTCATAGTTCGTGAGTTATCATAGTGACCCCGACACGTGTTTATACCATATATGTAAACAGGATTGTTGTTCAGGAATTTGAGGTAAGAGATTTACGTAACATTACTTTTTAACCCTTATTCCAACTACTGATTACATACCCCTTTTAGAACGACCTTCCTGTGGGTTCAGTAAAAACCTAAAAATACGCGTGCGGGTTGAGCTTGTATTGGTAACAAATGAAGAAGAAATTTCGATATATTTGTAAGGAACCGGAAGTGGCGGAAACCATCCATTCACGGACAAGTACGTGATCACATGCCGTTATGCCTTCACGTTAACGTTTCCGGTTCAAAGAAACGAAGCGGAATTTCGTCATATCTACTCATAAATAAAGACTGCTCTGAAAATATTGGATCTGAAATGGAAAATAAAGTCGTAATTTGAAGTTTATATATTCTTTGAAAGGAGAATTATTCAGGTAAAACTTTTTCCTTTAACAAATGCGACACAAAACGAGTTTTTTAAAGATATATATTTCATATTTAAAATGATTTCAAACGAGTTTATTGAACCCGCCAGTTATTATAATTCCAATTTCATTTACATGTTTCTTTATCATATATCAACATATTGCTCACTCTTTTCAACAACGTCATAAATAAAAATACTAGATTTTTTAGGAGATCGTTTTTTTTTAGTTTAAAAATAAAATAATACTGATGATGACAAGGTTTTTGTCCAAAACCGGTTGGGTGAAGAGTACCAGTAAAAAGTGTTCAAAACAATGTTGTTTTATTTTATAAACTTTATAAAATATGCCACAAAGTATCTGCGAACATTCAAGAAAAATAAATGATTTGATTTTGAATAATATATCGTTTACACTTTTGTATAAAAAAGGGAAAATGTTTTGAATAAACAAAGTATTTTACAACATTTCGAGTGTTTCCAAATACTTGTTCACAAATCTGGATTATCTTCAATTATAGTCGTTACTTTTCACATTATTTTTTGACATCTCATCAAAGATGAAGAAGAATATAAAAAGTCTGGACATTTACGGGGCTGAATTAGTGAATGTTACACGTGTGTAAAATTATCACTTAAACCAGCTTATGACGGTTGTCAGCCCCGTAAATGCCCAGACCTCCATATTCTTCTTCATCTTTGATGAGATATCAAAAAATAATGACAATTTTCTGTAGTGACATAAACTCCAAGATTCCTTCACATCCATTCATGCCATGGCGCAGACATTATTTGACACTAGAAACTTCTAGAAACATACATAGAACTATAGTTTTGTAATATATTACTCACCACCGTAGTGTAATGACAAGTACGCTTAACTACCGTACTGGAGGTCCCGGGTTCGATTTTCAGGAGGGGGTCAAATGAATTTGAGTGATTTTTTCACCCTAATATTTAATAAATATTACCCTGGATTATACTACCTGATGAGAAGAGCTGATCAACTTTTCTTCATATGTTCACGATTAAGACAACACTGCGTTTAAATGATGCAGTGCCCTATGCACCATCGGTGCGGTAAGGGTTTGAAGAATATAACTAGATATCTAAAAAACGAGGCAAAAAAAAAGAGAATGATTTATCCCAAAGGGATAAAATACAAAGCCTGTATTAAAATTTTTAAGTATGACTATATTAAAAGACTAAGTATGAAAAATAAATCATAGATTAAGATTGTTTTAGAATATGAACAATCCCATGATGCTAGTTTTAAACTCACAAAATGTACTAAGCATGCCATGAGGGTTTTACAATGAATAAAATTTACAGAAATGGAAAATTTTTGAGATAAAGTACAAGGAATAGAAAACCGCCTCTCCTTCATAAAAATATTATAATATTCACTGACGAGACAGATATTTCTTCAGGCATTTGAATACGGAATGAAGTGAAGTTTGGAAGACAACGTTTTGAATTACAAAAGATTAGGGGTAGTCTAGTATCGAGGGGGGTGGGGCGCCCTAAGGGCGGAACTACGTGCTAAGGTATCTAATGAAGTGTCAAGAGGTGTTCGTAAGAAACCGACTCAATTTATGAACGGAATTCGTGCTTTTATCGAGAGAATATGAAGAAGAGGCCATATTTAAATAATATACGTAAATTAAGACCAAATTAGCATCGTTATCCGAACTGGTATCTAACCCGTTGGTTGTCATCATTGTGATGATAATATTTTATAATTTTATTGATCATCTGAAAAGATATTCAGTGGAACCTCTCATAACTAGTAAATCACATAACGAGTAAAAAAGCTTAAATAAGTTCCTCCCTTAACGA
>NW_028280973.1:1915000-2000559 GCF_059751285.1 Brachycentrus maculatus
TCAGTTTTTATAACCTTCTCCCATCTTTCTATCAACTTATTGATACCAGTAGAAAAAAATTCGTGGATTTTGATGCGAAAAATGAATTAGGTAATGTTTTTACCTGCTCTATTGTATAATTTTTTTCATCATTTAAATTTTTTTGCAATGATCGGAATAAATAAAAATCAGAAAGAAAAAGATCTGGAGAATACGGTGGATGCTTGATAACATCCCAATTTAACTCATTTAGCTTGTGTTGGGTCATCATAGCCACATGTGGTCGCGCGTTGTCGTGATGAATCACTGCCCCTTTTCTGTTTACCAATTCTGGTCTATCCTTTTGAAGGTCCATGCTCAATTTGGATAATTGCTGACAATATCGTTCTGTTGTACTTGTCTTATCGTGTTCCAAGAGTTTGAAATACACAATACCCTTATTATTCCACCAAACACAAAGTATAACTTTTTTTTTATGGATTTTGGCCTTCGAAGTTGTTAATGGGGCTTGTCCAGGTATAGCCCAATGTCTTTTTCTTGTCACGTTGTTGTACACGACCTATTTCTCATCTCTTGTCACCAAACGATGAAAAAAAGGTTCATGTTTTTGTCTCGCACTCAAAGCAACGCACGTTGAAACACGATCCAATAAATTGGCAGCCTATAATTGATGAGGTATCCAAACGTCGTACCGCGAAACCATTTCCATACGCTTCAAATGTCTTAATACGATTGTTTGGTTGACTCCCGTCATTGACACAATCTCCCTGATGGTAAGACGTGGATTGGTGTCAATTATGACTTTTAACTTGTCGTCATCAGACTTCAATGGTACGTGGTTTATCGATGAGTGAAAAATCTCCATCTTCGTACCTGTCGAACTTTGATGACATCTGCTCCATACACTTCACAAACGTTTTTGGTTACCACACTCGCGGTATTGTCTTTACGGAATTCATAAAGTAAACAATGACGTAAATGCACTTTATCGAGCGACATTTTGAAAAAATACAAGGGGTCATTACTGTACTCTGGCTAGGCCAAAACTGAATAGAAAGTAGAGGGAAAGCATCCTTTATACAATGAAATCATAAAAAAAGAAGATACTTTTCATAATTTATGAAAAAAATTTTTTTACCTGGGATCATAAAAAACGGTCATAACTTTTGCATCAACTCAATATAATACAAAGGACGACCCCGCTTAATCTACAAAGAACAAATCTTCCATATGCGTTGTAGTGGGTACGCCAAGTTGAGACGAGTGGAGGATAGAGACGGGTGGAGACTGACCACGAAAGAAGCAAACCAATTATCACAAAGATTGAACCCATTAAGAAGACAATACATCATTCTACCTATAATGGAAAAAAAGTTGGATAAGTGATCACTTAATACAACTTCAGAAATGCCAATGATATGTCGTAATCTCTGCAGATACCTGTACTTAAATATTTCTTCACATATGAGAAATATCTTGAAATCAAAAACTCCTCATGGGAGCAAATCCAGAATTTGTGAACGAAAAATTGAAAGCTCTAAAATTATTGTGAACAACAGAAAAAAAGTTTAATTACATTTTGATAAAAAAAAAACTTTTGAAATCTGTTTCACAGTTTCAAAATTGAAACAACAGCCCCTAAATGAAAAATACGAAACTTTATTAAAATTAATGGAACACAAACTTTGTTTCAAACCACTTTATTCAAATAAATAAAGTGGTGAGAAACCACGTTGATTTTTTATTAGGTACGTTTCTTTATTGCAGTTCTAGATAATAAAATATAAACTATACTAAAATATAAATTATACAATAAAATATAAACTATATTTTTGTGTTTCGTACTGACATTTTTTAATGCAACTGCATTTTATGATTTAAAATAAAAACTTCATAGTTTTTTCCACATTTATTTTATTTGACCAGTGACCGGATTTCATCGTTACCGAAGTCATCAGACTTGTGAATTCGTAAATCACCCGTCTGATGATATATATAAAATAATTAGGATAATTTGTATAGCGCCATTTTCGTAAAATACTACCTCAAGGGCGCTTATAAAGACATGGACAATAATAATAATAATAAGATGATGATGATAATGATATAAAAAAATAAATGGATTAAAACTTCGTCACAATGATTAAAGAAAACACTTGTTTATACCACTTGGGTTTTATTAAAGACTACATGTTTCAGAAGTTAAACTTCCATCGTTAAAATCCACCCCTTGATGTACCCTCTTCCCCTAACTTTCCCCTCTCCTTATTTATAAAACAATTTTATATTTTATATTTGAGTTATTATAAAGACCTGAATGATGGAAGTTTAACTTCTGAAACATGTAGTCTATAATAAAACTCAAGTGGTATAAAACAAGTGTTTTCTTTAATCATTGTAACATGTCTTACCACTAAGTTAATGCCTAAACAATAAATAAAACTTCGTCAGTTTAGCTAAATAAATAATAAATATTTTTATAAATATTTCGAATAAATGCAACTCCCATTTGAATAAATGAACTTTTTTAAAATAAAAAAAATGCCAATTTGGGATAAAAAGTCAAAAATAATGATAAAGATGAGAGTCTTTTTACAATTTGACAATTTTTAGGGTAGGTACGCTCATTCTATTTTATCCCGATTATACCAGTTATCAATCTTAAGTAGCCTACCCAAAGGGTGTCAAATTCTATCACCACTTAAAAACCGAATATTGGTTTTCAGATATGGGCTTTGAACCCATGACCTCGTGGTTTTAACTCTCTTTTTATCCCACAACCACAGGCCAACCTTTTTTAAAAAATAAACACCAACGCAGCGGATAAAAACTTGACCTCCACAAACATAAATAACATTTTTTATGTAGTCCGTACGGTCGCATTGCGCATATTACCAAATGGCGATTACTGCAGAACGCAGTAGCTCCAATTAAAATCAAAATTCTTCCTGCCCTCTTTATGTCTATGCAGCAACATTAATTTCTATGTTTTTTTGGTTATACGATCTGCTCAGGTCGAAAAACAGCTCATATATGATGTAGAAATACGTAAATACATATGTTGGATGTTCTAATGGTAAAATAAAGAAAGAATGCAAGCCTAAGTTAAGCATAATCGATAATTATTTATAGATTTGGCGTTTAATTTGTAGAACTCCATTTTAATTTATGCATTAATTATGAGTCTACGAATTGCCATGTCAGTAAAATCTTCCCTTCCTAGAAAATAAATATAAGGGTACGTACCTACATCCCCCATTAGCTACTGTTGTCTCCCATAAATTATTGCTGCACGTGTTAAAACTGTCACTTAGAATTGTATAGCTACAAAAAGACTGTCAGTCCATTTGATCTTCACATTCGTTTGAAAATGCCATAACTAGGCAAAACAATTGTCACGATATTAATTTAATGTGTTTTTGTTAGCAAAATACAACTTAGTTGACTATAAAAAATCTGTGTTTGATTTAAAAATGAATACATAAATTAAAGTAATCGATTATGTTAAGAAAGGTGTGTTGATATGGTTTAGCCATGTGAATCGAATGTATGAAGGAAGAATAGTAAAATATATTTATGAGGCAATTATGGTTGGCAGAGGGAGACCGAGAAAAACTTGGCAAAATTAGGTATTTCAAATACTTGAATGTGGTCATAAGTCGTCATAATCGGCGAGTATGTATGGGGAGATGCATGAATGTGGAAGAAGCGAATATTGTTTGCAAATACAGATTGGTGGGGGGTTGAATTTCCTCTGCCTGCCCCTTCGGAAAGTGTCGTGATAATTACTCAGTTATTTGTTATTAAGATAGGTTGTGACGTAAAAAGCTTAGTCTTTTAGACCAATTTATACTTGTAAGACAAGTCCGACAAGAATTAATTAAGAGGTAAAAGTTGCCAGCTATTAAAAGGTTAAGTTATTTCATATATACTAACTTTGTTGTAATTTTTAGGTTAAAATGAATCTACAATTTGACATCTAAACATAGAAGAAGGAGAATATATAATTTCAGGTATTTACACAGCTTATGACCTGTCCTAGTCATCATTATAAGCATAAAAATAAAACTCGATAAAGTGGTATATTCAAGTGTTTAATTTTAATAAAATAATCATGTCATTCCACAAAGTTAATGTTGAATCAATAAATAATATTATAAGCATGATTGACAACCACGCTACAAAAAAAATAAAGTTAAAATGTAAAAATAAGTGAAGAAAACCCATATTTGTAAACGTATTTGGACACATTAAAAATATTATGTAAAATATATGTATTTACGCTACATATGAGCGACATATTCAACAACACTCTCCTTATCATTCATCCGTTTTTTAAAGTGGTATTACCAGGAGAGTGTTATATTACCGTACCACAAAGTAAACGATGATTTTAATATACAAAAGAGATTTTATATATTTTTTAACAAATATGAAATTAAGCTTTTTATTTAATTTTCTTATGGGTAACTGTGTTTTGTAGTACCACGGGAGCATGAAGGAAGAAGATATGTTTGCTGTAGGTAAACCTGCATTCTGTAAAGCTCGGCTTACTGAAACGTTTTAAGGACGTCGGTCTTTGTTGAGCTCTTGCTTTAACTTTACCTGATTTATACATATGAAAATTTTTATCTAAGCTTTTATCGAAAATGCAATAAATTTAGATTTACCGAGGCCAGTATCCTTTGTTCATTTTTATCGGTGACTATTTTTTATATTATATTTATTGGCCTAGCTAAATTTATTTTATAGGTTAGTAGTTTTAATGTACATTAAATTTATTTTATAGGTTAGTAGTTTAAATGTATATTCAGTAAATTCAAAAACAATTTACAGGATAGCGATTGAAAATATGAACTATAATTTTCGACATAAAGTACACTGTAAATATTAGTTGATTGCGATGAGCTAGTGAGGCAGTCATATTATATATATATATATATATATATATATATATATATATATATATATATATATATATATATATATATATATATATAATATATATATATATATAAATATATATATAAAAATATAAATAAGTATATATATATATATATATATATATATATATATATATATATATATATATATATATATATATATATATATATATATATATATTCCCTTCAATAATAAAATTACATAAATTTTGTAGGTAATTTTAACAAAAGTGTAATTGTAAAAACGAAAATAAGGATGCTCAGATATATTTTATTTCTAGACGGGTTGAAAATGCTAGGATTTTTTTCAAAATCTTAAATCGTCTAAGGTACTCCGGTGATTGCCTTGAAATTTTGATACAGCGTTGCATTTTATGTGACAAGTAAAAATACGTATTAAGAAAATATTTTTGACCGAAATGGCAAACCCATCTGTTTAACAAAACAGCAATATACGTAATGCCAAACATTGCCTATGGCAGACAGTGTACTTCTTGACAGATGCAGTTACTTCAAAAATGTGTGCTTTCTATTTTATTGATTTTCCATTTAGTCAAACCGAGTCAGAGAAAGGCGTAGCTGGTACAACTAGTGGCAACTATATAAGAAATTTTATATTAAACAAAAAAATCTTTATTAATTTGTAAGCGTTTATTTATCGTTTTTTTAAAGCTTCAAAAAATTATTCAATTTAGTGAAAGTAATATAACTTAAAAACCTATCTCAAAACTGAGGTTAGCTATACGTATTTGCTCGACATACTACATATGTATAATTTATTTTATGCTTATATTTTATGTTGATAAATGATCTTGAAAATTGGTTTTGGTTTCGCTGTGAGACAACATACAAATTACAATTTTTAAAGTACAGTATTAATTTATTAGATTATTTTATATCCTTGCCCCATACTAAGTTCATTCCCTTTCAGGAGCAGGTGCTAATTTTCAGGATACGCTATGATGATGAGTAAGATTTAACCTTAAAAATTTCCTCTGCGACAAAATGTTTAAAGTGATGAAATAACCTACAAAGTAAACTTCAGGTCATCAATCTTTCAGCACTTCCCAATCCTGAAAGATGCGGGGCCGGATCGGAGAGTCAAAATTATTTTCTAAAACATTTCGTTTTTACTTTGATAAAAAAAAACTAACTGGCCATCACGCCGCAGGCGTAGGCAGAGAGAATAGAATGCCACAGCACTCTGTCCTTGCAAACACTCTTCGCCTCTTCCACGTTCATGCATCTCCCCACACATACCCGCCGATTGTTTCGACTCCTAACCTGACCACTTTCAAGAACATATTTGGTATAATTGATAGTGCCAAGTTTTTCTAGGTCAATAATTATCAAAGTAAATTAAATTTAAATTAACTTTGATAATAATAAAATAAACCCTTACCGCATCCCAATGGTGCATAGGGCACTGCTTCATATAAACGCAGTGTTATCTCGATCATTTACACATGAAGGAAAGGTGATCAGCCCTCCGCTTCAGGTTCCAGTCCAGGGTAATATTGAATAAATATTACAGTGAAAAAATCACTTATATTTATTCGACCCCCCCTGGGAATCGAACCCGGGACCTCCAGAACGGTAGCCAAGCGTGCTGACCATTACACTACGGAGGTGGACACTTTGATAGTTATTTTTATTTCAATTTAAATTTAATTTGATATTTTACGTTTCTACATACATATGTATTGTGACATGAGTTTTGTTGCATTTAGCATCATTTTTCAGTAGTTTGTCAGTCGCTTCCTCATCGTTGTAGGGGCATCTAATGGTATCACTTATCCAAACTCATTTTTCAATGATAAAAATATCTATGTATTAATTTTTTAATCAAATACAAATGTTTTGAGTAAACTAAGTTGTATTTTCTTGATACTTTGTGACAAATTTTATAAACTTTATAAAATAAAACAACTTTGTTTTAACCACTTTTTATTGGCATACCTACTTATCCAACCGGTTTCGACAAGAACCTTGTCATCGTCAGGGTTTATGTACTAATTCTAAAACATTAAAATACTCATAGTTTGGTTATAGTTGATAACCTTTCCCTTACACCATACACTCCGTACACCATATGAAAATGTAATTTAAAAAAAAAGTGATTTAAAAAACGGGAAAAAACTCCTTAATGTTGCTTTTATTGAGCATTGCACAGCAAATACATCCATTCCAGACGACAACTTGACACAAGTTGTCATCTAGAGTGGATGTATAAAAAAATATTAATTTATTTTCCCCAATTCGGTTCTGACGAGATCTCGTTTGTATATTATTGTTTAGCAGGCGATGGTATTCCGTACTTACAGAATGGTTTTCTAAGAAAATGGCGTCATCAGTCACCGGCGCTGTGATGGTGGATTTGCATCTAATTTCCTTTTTTGTCATTCAGTGACAAGCATTACCTATCTGCAATATTGGATGTTTACGATCTATAATTAGGACACACAAATTACATCACGAAATTGATTCTATTCAAGGTTTTTTTTTCTTTTATTTTATTTTATTTGGGTAAACAACAGCAATGTCCGCCTCCGTAGTGTAATGGTCAGAACGCTCGGCTACCGTTCTGGAGGTCCCGGGTTCGATTCCTAAGGGGGGTAAAATAAATATAAGTGATTTTTTCACTGTAATATTTATTCAATATCACATGGACTAGTACCTGAAGCGGAGGGCTGGTCACCTTTCCTTCATGTGTAAACGATCAAGATAATACTGGGTTAATATGACACAGTGCCCTATGCACCATTGGGGTGCGGATAAGGGTTTAAAAAAAAACAACAGCAATATATGTAAAACGAAACATTAAAATAATACGCATTAAACAAGCTAATTATAGTTAACTACAGAAACATAAAGCTTAGTAAAAAATATTAAGTGTAGAATCTAGCAAATGAACACTTATTTATAAGAGTTCATTTCATTCAAGAGCTACCGCTATGTTGAACAATATCACATTGGATATTGATCTGTCCATGTGTCCGAAGGAGTTTTCCGAAGCGGGATTCTTCTACACCTTTCAGTCTTCTTGCTTACCTTTAATATATACGCCTTGAATAATGTTTGTTATGTATATATTATTTTTTTGTTGAATAAATTGTTGTTGAATAAATTGAAAAAAAATTGAAGAGGAAATGTGCATGAGTGAAGTGTGTAAGAAGGTGTGTGTGTGTGATGTTGATTCTAGTAGAGACATACATACAATCCAGAGAAGCATAGTTTTTGAAGAATCCTTTGAAGATTGTTGATAAAATTGAACCTTTTTCACTAGAATAAGCACTAATGTGTAATGGCGACTCGCCGTAAGTAAAGTTGCGGCTGTTCGGCATAACAAAGCTTCAAGCATTTTTATAACTGGCCTCTATCATTAAAAATCACAGGTTTTGCTCTCTTTTCTTTATCAAAATATTAATTATTCATATAGCTGCAAAATTGTATTAATTTGATACATGCTTTGGCAAAATCGTAATTTTAAGTTAACTTTAAACTCGTTTATCTTAAAACTACTGTTTTTACCTTGCGGTTATTTGCCTTTGTACATTAGAACAGCACATGTAAACCTCGTTTTGCGCCTAGGTTCTGTCAAAAAAATGTTTAAAAATATCGGCGTAAAAAGAACACAAATTTAATGGACTATATAAAGTTGGGTTCCGTATTAGTAGACTGAATACAGTAAAATGCGATCTCTCAGACGAATGTGTGGTAAAATGATGTATAATAGATGTTGATATGGTGAAATAAGGAAGAAATGCAAAGCTGAGATAAGCATTATCGGTAAAATTAAAAAAGGTGTGTTGAGATGGTTTGGACATGTGGGACGAATGAGTGAGGAAAGAACGGTAAACCAAATTTATGAAGCGAATGTAGTTGGAAAAAGGAGCTGAGGAAGACCGAGAAAAATTTGACACGGTCAGGTATGTTAAATACTTGAATACATACTTGAAAGCGGTCTGGTTAAGAGACGAAATAATAGTGAAAGAGGCGAATAATGTTTGCAAAGACAGAGTGGTATGGCGTTTTGTTCTCTCTGCCTACCCCTTAGGAGAAGCGGTGTTATGGTTATTTAGTTAGTTCCGTATAAGATAAATCTAATATTTTTATTTATTACGTAGCCTTATATAAAAAAAAATATGTACAAATGTATTTAACAAATAAAGTTTAATTTATATTATTATTATTATTATTATTTTGACATCTCATCAAAGATGAAGAAAAATATGGAAGTCTGGGCATTTACGGGGCTTACGACCGTCATAGGCTGGTTTAAGTGATCACGTTACACACGTGTAACATTCACCAATTCTACCCATTATTGACAACCACACTACTCAAATTCTTGGAAGTTCTATATATATGAACCAATTTAGAAACCTTGTTCATGAATCACTAGAACTTCACTAAAGACATCTATTGGAGAGATGTAAAGAAGCTTTTTACTAAGCAGAAACTCTTATATTAGTATGTGAGATCCGAATCCTGGATTATAATCACACACATGAGAAACGCCAGAAAATACCATTTTCATTTTTATTATCCAAATTTTGTGAACAAGTATTTGGACACACTCAAAATGTTGTAAAGTTTAATTTAGTTGAATGAATGAGAGAAAAGATTTATTATCAATGCAGACTGTGTGAGCTTTATTCGAAAATGCATTTTGCATCATTATTTATTTATATTTGAAGTCGAACGTTCTGCATGTCAAGTACAGCAAAAGTTCAGACTTTCCTAAGTAAGCTTTTGATCGAACTTGAACAATTCAATATTCATTCCAATTGAATAAGATATTGAACTTTAAAAAAAAAGAAGTTTCGTACTGAAATTTCTTGGTAAAACTGAATTTTATAAAATAAAACGACTACATATACAGTTTTGAGTTATGTACTTCGATATTTATATTTCCTTAGAACATATCAAGGAAAATGTATCTCCCGCATTTTATATTTTTATTTTGTATTTATTTTATTTTATTTTTTTATTTATTTATTTTTCATAATACATAGGTACATTCAAACAAAAAATGGGTAGAAGTGGTGAATAATATATTAAAAATGCAGTTCCATCACGAAGTGTCAGTGGATAATATAAATCTATTATAATAGTTCTTATTTTATTATGTTGAATTTCTAATGGAATTGCGTATCTATATTGAGTTTTTGTGCGATTTTCTACAATTAACTAAGTGTTTTATTATATTGTCCGAAATCCAATTCCACCTTCGAGGCAATTAAGGTTGGTTCTTAATGGAGTTACATTTTTGTCGGTTCGATTTATTTGTAGTTACATCATTGGTCGGACGTCCGAAGTGATCTGAACTCGCTGAAGCGTGAGATTGCTTGAACTGTCAGTACGTAGACGGAACCGTTCGACGCGAACGAGTCTACACTCTGCTCCACAGCTGGGAATTAAGTGGATAAATTAAAGGTGCCCATAAAATTTGAAAAAAACGGTCCTTAAATAACGACACTTAGTATAAAAAAAGACTTAATGTATGTATTAATTTTAAATCAAACACAGATTTTTTGAGTCTACTAAGTTGTATTTTATTAACAAAAACACATAAAAAATTATATTGTGACAATCGTTTCGCCTTGTTAGGGCATAATCAAACGAATATCTAACAAGGCGATGCCTTAACAAGGCATCTAATGCCCTAACAAGGCGAAACAATTGTCAAAGGCGAAACAAAATCTTTCTAATGCCCTAACAAGGCGAAACAATTGTCACAATATAATTTTTTTATTTGTTTTTGTTAATAAAATACAACTTAGTTGAATCAAAAAATCTGTGTTTGATTGAAAATTAATACGTAAATTAAAATGGAGTTCAAAAAATAATTACTTGTTAGTCCACGGCGATGTTCTCTTATTCTAATTTTTAGACTTCTCGCAGTTTGGCCAATACAATTTTTATCGTTATATTAATACCGAAACAATAAATAATCAAATTTGTAGAACTCAATTTTATGTTATATATTAAATGTTAAATTCAAACATAGATTTTTTGAGTCTACTAAGTTGGATTGAAAAAAAAACATAAAATAATACAATTGTTTCGCCTAGTTATGGCATTTTCAAACGAACGTACAATATTTCAAACAATGTTTGATTTTAACATTAAATATGAAAAATATCGATAAATTCAGTTTAATTTCATATCTCTACAAATATAAACAAGAATATGGAAGTCTGGGTATTAACAGGGCTTACGACCTGTTATAGGCTGGTGAAATTATAAATATATTTGCACACAAACACACAGAAACTTATTTGATTTGGATATGAATTTAAATTGTAAGATTTTTTTTTATTATATTTAAAAAAATTAATAAAAAAAACTAAGCGGAACATTTATCACAAAATGTATTTTTTATGTTTTTTTTCATAATAAAATATTACTAAACTCAGAAAAATCAGTGATTGATTTTAACATTTAATACATAAATTAAAATGGAGTTCTACGAATTAAACGAAAAATCTATAAATAAAAGATATGTATTTTAAATATCTGTTAAAATTTATGTTCTTCCGTGTATATTAAGATAATTACCCCAAAACTTCCCCATAATTAGTACGAAGGAATACAACTGCCTAATCACTCAAATATTAATGCTGGCTATTAACTGAAGTGGCACTTTCCATATTTCAATATGTCACTTTCCTTGCTATACAGGATGTCTCGAAGAACTCCTTCCATAGCTATTTTTTTCTCAAAAAATTGATTTCCCTCGTATAGTAGTTAAGATTTTTTGGTACTTTAACAAATATGAAAAATGTATAACCTCGAAATCTTCCCCTCTTCCACATTCATGCACTTCTCATACATACCCGCCGACTATTTCGACTCCTGACCTGAGCCCTTTAAGTATATAAAATACTAAGTTTTCCTCGATCTTCATTTCCATTACCAACAATATTAGCCTGATAAATTTATTTTACAATTCTTTATTCACTCATTCAATTCACATGCCCCAACCATGTCAACGCACAAATATTATTTTATCGATAATTTTAATATCAGCATTGCATTCTTTTCATATATCAGCATTCGATCATCTATCATACAACGTATAAATATTTTGTGTCAAATAAGTGGTTGTGTGCTTCTGTGCAAATATATTTATAATTTCACCAGCCTATGACAGGTTGTAAGCCCTGTTAATACCCAGACTTCCATATTATTGTTCATATTTGTAGAGATATGAAATTAAACTGAATTTTATCGATATTTGTTTATATTTAATGTTAAAATCAAGCACTATTTGAAATATTGTACATTCGTTTGAAAATGCCGTAACTAGGCGAAACAATTGTATTTTTTAATTTTTATAATAAATTGACTTGTTAAAAATGACTAACTGCATTGATGTTTATTTTTTGCCAGCCAAAAGTGACTTAAATGGCCCTCCTGAACATTATACGTTTTTTTACAACATTTTGAGTGTGTCCAAATACTTGTTCACAAAATCTGGATTATCTCCAATTACAGGAGTTATTTTAATATTATTTTTTGACATCTCATCAAAGATGAAGAAGAATATGGAAGTCTGGGCATTTACGGGGCTGACGACCGTCATAGGCTGGTTTAAGTGATCACTTTACACACGTGTAACATTCACCAATTCTACCCATCATTGACAACCACACTACTCAAATTCTTGGAAGTTCTATATATATATGAACCAATTTAGAAACCTTGTTCTTGAATCACTAGAACTTCACTAGAGACATCTATTGGTGAGATGTAAAGAAGCTTTTTATTAAGCAGAAACTCTTATATTAGTATGTGAGATCCGAATCCTGGATTATAATCACACACATGAGAAACGCCAGAAAATACCATTTTCATTTTTGTTATTAAGCTTATAATTTGACCAGATAATTTATTTACAACATTTTGAGTGTGTCCAAATACTTGTTCACAAAATCTGGATTATCTCCAATTACAGGAGTTATTTTAATATTATTTTTTGACATCTCATCAATACACCTCACCAATAGATGAGATGTATTGATGAGATGTCATCTTCTTTACATCTCACCAATAGATGTCTCTAGTGAAGTTCTAGTGATTCAAGAACAAGGTTTCTAAATTGGTTCATATATATATAGAACTTCCAAGAATTTGAGTAGTGTGGTTGTCAATAATGGGTAGAATTGGTGAATGTTACACGTGTGTAAAATGATCATTTAAACCAGCCTATGACGGTCGTCAGCCCCGTAAATGCCCAGACTTCCATATTCTTCTTCATCTTTGATGAGATGTCAAAAAATAATATTAAAATAACTCCTGTAATTGGAGATAATCCAGATTTTGTGAACAAGTATTTGGACATACTCAAAATGTTGTAAATAAATTATCTGGTCAAATTATAAGCTTAATAACAAAAATGAAAATGGTATTTTCTGGCGTTTCTCATGTGTGTGATTATAATCCAGGATTCGGATCTCACATACTAATATAAGAGTTTCTGCTTAATAAAAAGCTTCTTTACATCTCACCAATAGATGTCTCTAGTGAAGTTCTAGTGATTCAAGAACAAGGTTTCTAAATTGGTTCATATATATATAGAACTTCCAAGAATTTGAGTAGTGTGGTTGTCAATAATGGGTAGAATTGGTGAATGTTACACGTGTGTAAAATGATCATTTAAACCAGCCTATGACGGTCGTCAGCCCCGTAAATGCCCAGACTTCCATATTCTTCTTCATCTTTGATGAGATGTCAAAAAATAATATTATACGTTTTGTTAGTTGGTCACTTTCTCCTGTACGACTACGATATATGGTATATTACCTCCGTTAGGAACCCAATTTTTTTGTAGTTAGGTTTTGATAAGTTTAGTTTAAATCATAATACATATTTCCAGACTGTGCGAGGCACAATTGTGTTGTAAAAAAAAGAGAAATAATAAATAAATAAAAATCATAATATAAAACGAGAATGGAATAAGAATTTATGAATATTTAAAGTAAAAACATTCTCTGAAATTATAAAGTAAATTAATGTACTCTTCCCACGGGTAAACTGTTTCCAGGATATATTATAATTCTTGTTTTCTTTAGAAAAACAAAAAAAAAACTTCATGAAAGGCAACAAAATAGAATAAAAACATTATTAATATTGAAAAATATCAGTTAGGCTAATGTAAAACCAACTAACGGAGTATAATAAAATAACAAAAATGATTTTTTTACACGTTTTTTTTAAATTTGACTAGTGGTCGGGTTTCGTAGTCACCGACATCATCAGACTGGACCACTTACAGAGGTTTTTAGTTGTTCTTTTGTGACTCACCTGTCTCTTCGTCAGGACAGCTTTTACACCATCTTAAAAACAACACTATTCGTTTCAACCATACCACTATTGTTACACACAAACTTAAATAAAAATGCAAATCACATGCGTTTATTAATTATTATTATTCTTTTTCCTTACCCGTATCCGCACAAAATAGTGCAAAGGGCACTGGATCAAGTTTATTGTATGTGTAAAGGCAAAATGATAAGTATTGCGCTTAAAATGCCGATTCAGGTAATATTTATGTCATACGAGTACAATAGGGCACTGCATACAATCGATGCGGTGTTAACTTGAGGAATTGGAGGAGTCACAATATATTGGGTACTCGGGGTTGCATACCTACTCTTGGTGAGACAAACCAATATAAATTTAAAGAGTTCTTGAGAGTAAAAAATATTTATTTATCTTTTGAAAAATATAATCAAATTAAATGCATAACAAAATTCCAATTTTGATACATTTAAATCCACTCGACCACAATTCACGTTTTCATTTACAAATTTCAGTTATTTATGATATTTAGTTTATTTATAAGTCCGAAATTGTATTCTATTTAAAATTTTCAACATCACCTTAAATTTTAATCGCTAATTAAAAAAATACATATACACTGATTTCTTAAATGTTTTCCGCAGATAATTTGTTCCACATTTTAAACTTTATAAAATTAAACAACTTTACCGCTAATTTGTTTTTTGTTTGTAATCAACTATGAATTTTAATGTTTTAGAATTTAATAAACCCTGATGATGATAAGGTTCTTGTTGAAACCGGTTGGTTAAAGTGTACTAATAATAAAAAAGTGGTTAAAACAAAGTTGTTTAATTTCATAAAGTAATAAAGACTCTTTCGTTTTTTCAAATTTAAGATTTTCCTGAAATAAAATGTTTCGAACATTAATGTTTATTTTACTAAAGTGAACGTGTGTTATGATTTCAAATGGCTTTCCTTTGTGTGCTTGAAACTAAGCACTGTAAGCTCCAAAATGAAAACGTACCCTAGACGACATCGTTGTATCAAATTGCAAAGCTGCATTCAATTCAAATGACACGGAAAAAATATTTAATATATTAAACGAAGCACATCCCCATTTTTAGATATGAAATTTTCTACTGTCTTTGGTTCTTGCAAAGCTACCATTTGGATATACTCTTTTGTGAAACTGAAATAGATGGAGACATTCAAAATTGGTCAACTCCAAAGCCGTTTTATTAAAAAAAAACTGAAAATGTTGATCTGATTTGATCCACCTTTATAGTGTAGTAGTTGGCATGTTTTTCAACCATGCTGATGGCACTGATTCACGGTAGGTTTTATAAATATAATGTTTATCGAATAGTTCGGTCCGTTTTGCAACATTTATTTATTTATTTGGAAAACCAACAGAATATTTACAAAAGATAACAAAATATAATACAATTAAATAAAATAAAATTCCAATTACAGGTTTTCACTTTAAAGTAATTAAAAAAAAAAGTAAAGCTTAAGTATAACCATATAGCATTGTGCAAGAGGGTGTATGTGTGTGTGTGTTTGTGTGTGTGTGTGTGTGTTTTGAATGATTCTAGTAGGAACATACACACACTGCAGAGAAGCATAGTTTTTAAAGATCCTGAGAGGACAATATGCTCACCATTCGACTTTTCAACACAGATTTCCCGCAATTGCTCTTTAGCACTCTCTAATCTTGCTCAGTTAGCACTCTTGCTCAGTTAGCACTCTCATAACATTTTACTTAAATTATTTTTTTTTCTTTTTTTTTACAAAGAGCTTTGACTGCTTCTTTGGCTGTGACTGAGGCTGTTTCGGTGCCCTTTGCACCATTTTGGTACGGATACGGCCCATAAGAAGAAATAATATATTTTTATTCTTTATATATTAAGAATGATCTTTTTTTAATTTTGAGCCACTAAAAATATAGTGAGTAAAATTACTGGTCAAGTTATAAAAAATAGTATTTTAAAATCATGTTTTCAGAAGCCTCCTAGAATGTAAAACCGATTCTTATTATATTTTACGAAGGTCTATGTTAAAAAAGAATAAAAAAAAATATTATTTTTTGACATCTGATCAAATATGAAAAAGAATATGGAAACAAATATTTGGAAACACTCAAAATGTTGTAAAAAAAAACTTACTCATCTTAATCATAGATGGTGTCAAGAAGTCACACATGAAAAAAAGTGTCAGATGTAGAATATATATACAACTTCTGAAATTCGAGCAGTAAAACTAGCTTATTTATTAATAAATCTGGGTATTTAAGCCCTTTTTATAACCAGATTTCCATATTATATCATACGAGTACAACATTATCATTCAAATTGTAATGTTGTATGTCTTCCTTATTGAAAAAAATATATATGCGACTTTTTCTAAATTTCAGTAGCATTTTATTAAATAAGATTAATAAAAAACGTGACATGTACTAAGCTCTGTAAATATCCAATCTTTCATATTTTTTTTCAACTTTTCTGAAATTTTGATGTTCATGATTTTTTCTTCATTTAATTTAAATGTGGAATTGGCCAGACTTGAGTGTTATTACATAGTGAAATAAGCTTTGAAAGCTCTCCTGAAATTCTAGGCGGTGCAATCAAACCGTTTGGCTTTTAATCCTATACGTCACGTGTTCCACTTATGCTTGCTTGTTTGTTGCCACCCTGGCCTGCACCATTACCGTTTTAGCATGTTCTCTCCCAAACCTTTTTATGACTCCATAACCGGGTGGAAGACAGCCAATCTGGGTCGAATACGTTCGGACGGCATTAACCTTTCCCGTACTGATCATCTAAAAATTACGCGTATTCCGAAAGGGGGTACTTAATGACCCCAGTTCATGGAAATTGTAGTACGCAGTTCGCAGCAAGTACGAACTCACCGCCAACTGAGTCATAGATCCCACGTCCGTCCCAACGCGCCGTCAGGCTGCGCCTGAATTTGGCATCCAATAAGCTAGAGGCCGGAAATCGGATCAAACGAAAACCGATTACTCTAGTAGTCTCGCTATCTTGTTATGGTAGTACCACATTTATAAAAGTGAAAGAAATAACATGTATTTTGTATATTAAAAACATTGTCAACTTTGTGGTATGGTAATATAACACTCCTTATCATTCATCGTTCACTTTATGTAACACATCAAACTTTGTGTAAAATGTCACTAGCAGACAAAAAATTAATGTGCTGATATGTAAGTAAGTAGATCTCGCGGCACTGACTGATTGCGGTTTTAATCGTTTTTTTTTAAACATTTGACGATTTGACATTGCAAAAATAATAAATGACAATTTTACTTAATAATATTTTTAATATAACAATAATTATGGAGTAATAAGCTGTTATAATACTAAAATTATCGAGGAAATATTTATTAATTGGGGATTTCAATCCCCCTGTTAGATCCGTCCGGGTTAAGCTACTTGAAGGTACTTGAAGAAATTAACAACAGTAGGAAAGTTTTCTCAGGACTTTCTGAAATTTGTTTTTACACGTATGATATTCCCTCAGGAGCAATTTTTTTTGGTATTCTTTGATCTTTTATCGTCTTGAAATCTAGTTCACAGCATTCTTTTGTGACTTGATAAGTATTAGCTTCTTATAATGCTATATTATTTATTAAAATATGTAAATATGATTCCCAGTCCTCATAAATGCATTAGTAAGTGGTATAGAGAATTTCAATGGGACTAATTCAACACAGATTTATTAGTGGTAAAGACCAGTCTAGAACCAGATTTTATACAACCATCGATGCATTATTTATTCTCTCTTTATTTAAAAAGTTAAATTATTTTGGATCATAATTTATTACTAAAAATATTAATTTGCGGAAATTGATGACTAAAATATTCATATATTTCATTTAACAAGAAGAGATTTTTACCAACTAACCATCAGGTCGTTTCCCAGCAGAGGTAGGCAGAGGAACTAGTCTTACACTCTGTCTTCTCAAACAAACTCCTCCGATTTCACATTCTTGCATCTCTTACATCTCTTTCATCTCTTACATACCCACCAATTATTCCGACACCTGACCTGACCACTTTCAAGTATTTGAAACCCTTGAATCTGCTAAGTTTTTTTTGTCTTCTTCAGCTCGTTAAAAACTTTATTCACTTCATAAATTTGTCATCCTTATTATACTTACTCCATGCTTCAATTTATAAAACTATAACTATAAATAACTTTAGGTTTAGTACCAGAACTTCGTTAAATACTACATGTTTAGCTTTTACCGTAAGGCATATAATATTTGGGCTTATTGGCCACTTACTGGGATCACGACCAGTCATCGGCTAGTTTAAATAATAACTCCGAATACGTGTCTAACTTACTATTCTACCCGTGATAGACAGTTATATTTGAACTTCAATTTACATGAATACAAACATAAATATATCATGTTAGTGAACACAAAACGACAATTTGTGAAGACAGATTTGGACACACTATAAATATTTCAAGCTTTCTCATCATTTGAGCTGTTAGAATGTAAAAAGGATAAAATGTTTTGATTGCACCCCACGGGATGCGAAGAATGGTCGTATTCATTTTCTCTTGTAATAAATATTGTTCGAATGAAAAAACTTTCTGAAACGCAAGTGCACCGAACTTAATAAAAATGGAATGCAAAATACGACGGAATTTCCCGAGGAATTTCATAGTATTCAACTTGACATCTGCAGCCACGTTTTTTAATAACAATTTTAAATGGAAATGTCGTTTCATGAGCGTTTTCAAAACGTCCTCCTGAACGACATTTTTATCTTGAAATTGTGTGGTAAAGGTAAGTACATAATCACGCCATATTGCGAAATCATTTAATATTTAATCATATTAGTACCTACCTATAAAAGGCACAAGCGCTTTAAAAAAAAATTGAGAAGATTTTTAAGGTAACACCTTCTACATATATTCTTCTTAATCTTTGTTGAGATGTCAATATGTAATAAGAATATATAGATATACCCAAAATGTCTTCAGTAACGGCGAATTTGAAGTTTTAAATTCAGCAAATAAATATTACAATTAACAAATTTTATGATAACGTAGATAGAACTACTAGATCATAAATACAGAAATACAAAAAACACAATCGAACACATTACTTTTTTGGTCAAACGAACTTTGATCATTATGCAATAAAGTCTAAAACCAGCTTCCATTACAAAGTAATTTTATAACATATAAAAGAGTTATACGTAAATTAACAATGCAAAAGGGTAGATCTGAAACAAATCGTATCATTGAGCAATATTTGGTTGAACATATAAACAATTTTCTTCTTTATAATTTTTTTTTGACAAAAACCAAGTGTCGTCTCTTTAACATCTGCATCCTAACAGTGTTGCTGTACGGATGTGAGTCGTGGCACCTCACCAAAGCTCAAAGCAAGAAACTAGCAAGCTTTGAAAATAGGTGCCTGAGGCGAATACTGGGTATAAAGTGGTATGACTTCGTCAGGAATGACGATGTGAGGAGAAGAACTCAACAGCCCCTCATACTGGAAGTCCTGAAGAGAAGTAGGTGGACATGGTTGGGACATGTCCTTAGAATGCCACCTGAGGGCATCAACCCCTCATGTCTCTTCTTCCAACCTGGGAGGAAGCCAAGGAGATGGCGCGTGACAGAGTGACTTGGAGACGACTCGTGTTGGCCATATGCTCCACCTAGGGAGCGAACATGGAAAGAAGAAGAAGATAATTTTATAAATAAATATTGTAAAATGTGACAAACAACTCAGCGAGGGCGATGATTGATTTTAATAATGACAATAGATTTTAAGCAATAAGTAGTTGTATTTATCAAGTAAAACTCAAATGATTTTTTTACGTAAAAATTATGCGGAAATATAAAAACAACCTTTGACCCGAGGTTACTTGGTAGGAACAACTTGACTTGTTATTTTCGACTTTCTTTATGAAAAATTTAATATTCGACTCATAAAAAGTTTTAACATCGTCACTCTGAAGATTACCGAACTATGCGTGGACCAGAATTCTAATTTTCTTTGGCGAATTTCGCGAAAACAATCAAATCGCTTCTAAAATATCTTTATTCGTAAAAAAGCAAGTTGACATCTACACATAGATGAAGAAAAATATGGAAGTCTGGGTATTTTTACAGGGCTTACGACACATCAAAGGCTGGTTTAAGTGATAACTGTTTAAACAATAAATATCAAGCAGTCTTCTATTGATTGACAAACCATACTACTCAATTTATTAGTAAATTTTGATACTACTCAATTTTTTATTAAATTTTTCATAAAAAAATTTTCATACTACTCAATTTATTATTAAAACTCAATTTATTAGATTTATTTGTAAAATACTAGAGTAAAAATGATTCTGTAAGAATCACACATATCGCTCACTCCTTTCAAGAACGTCATAAATAAAAAATCAACAATTTTCAGTTGTGGATGTTTTCGGAATGTCCAGAAAATGTACTATATCTCAGCAAAAGAGGCATATTTTTAACTTAATATTTACCTGCTACAGGGCAAAAAGTGCTGTTTTTGCATTTTGAAGAAAAGGTATTGTTTAATTATTTTTTATAAATATTCTAAATATTTTTCGAATGGAGAAAAAACATTCAGGTTTTACCAAAAAAGATCTTTTGCACGGTAAAAAGTTCAATAACTGGCTTGATATTTATTTTTAATACATTGTATTATATTTTTAAACTTTAAAAACGTTCTCCTGAAAAATCAAGTTTTATTTTATTTATGAAGTTTTTGAAAGCAGTGAACGATATTATACATTTTATAGGGGTCTCTGGTCTATATAACGCTTGCTTAATTCAACATGTGAATGAATTCGTTAATTTAAAGATATGTACAATTTGGGAAGTGTGGTTGTCAGACATGGGTAGAACGTAAAATAAACCATTAGTGGACAAACCTAGATTCGTGAACACATATTTAGACATATTCATAATATTGTAGAAAAATATAAAAAAAAAATGGTGAAAATCTCAAAAATCTTCATTTCAAAATTATCCATCGATTCCTTTGAAATTTCGACACGACATTGAATTTGAACAGGCGAGTGTTTTTTTAAAATAAATATTAAAAAAAAATTGACAGGTGTTTTCATCTGAGGTGGATAAATTTAATTTTTAAATGATCTTCTTTTAGCAGCGCCTTATGTTGAATGTAACAATAATACACGCAGTACTTAACATTGCTCATGGGAGGTATATTTTCTAAATTTTCGATTGCATTGTTGTTTTATAATTTTTAAAATATTTTCGTTGCTTTACAACCTTATACATAAGTATTTGAAATGTGAGATATCTGGATTCTTTTTATATTATTTGACCAGACTTAGCCACAGTAACGCGCGGCCGGGCACAAATAATCTCTAAGTATATTATATCTGATATATCATTTTTATTACCGGTGGATATGTTCAAATCAACAAATCGACGCTATGTTAATTAAATGTTCTGATTCGACAGTAATATATAATAAGGTTTACTAAATTATAAAATTATTTTATAAAAAACAGGTAACCTCTGTGTAATAAACGTAAATACTTTTAAAGCCCTGTAATATTAGCAAAATATATCTTTATAGTGTGCTGATTTGATTTGAAGATGTCAATAGCATTCAATAAAAGATGGCGTATATTATCTGGTACTCTGGCGACAAAAAACTAAAACTTTTTTCAAATTCAGTACAGAATCAAACCATTTGAAAACAGTAAACATTTATTTGTGTCGTGGTTATAATGAAATATAATATTTTTTGATTTTAATAGTTTAAACAAAATTCGATAGATGCCAGTATAAAAGACTATGTATTAAAATCAAGTATTTACACGATCGCTATAAAATAAACTCATTGTCCCCGATTAAATTCAGTTTAGAAATTTTACATATATATATGTGCGAAATTAATGAATGGTTTTTTCATTATAAGCTCTGCATAAACCTCAACATTTATGTCAATCAATTAAGATCAATTTAAAAATGCTCAAATTTAATGCGCCTTTAACCACATACTTATGTATTTTTGGCACCATCAATGGTTTAGTCGAGTAAGTTTTTTTTTATTTACCCGAGTCTTTCATGAATTGTATGTAAGTGTCTTCCTGATTTATTTTATACACTAGGAGATGCTCAAACCAATCTTTGTTAAGTCGTAAGCCCTGTAAAAACCCAGACTTCTTCTTTTTTGTTGTTTTTTTATGGAATAATGGTTGATTTGAGTATAATTAATTTATTTTGCAAAGACCTTCATTTATATGTTTGTAAGTTTTGTCTACCTGATTTATTTTACATGAATATGTTTGTAAGTTTTGTCTACCTGATTTATTTTACATACTAGGTGTCACTGAAACATAAATCAGCCTTTGACAAGTACTAAGCCCTGTAAAAACCCAGAGTTTTTCATCTTCGTTCGATATTTTAAAGGAATGACCCGCAAAACCTCCATTCTAGAGTCTAGTCTTCAGGATGGATTGTAAGGAAAAGGAAAAATATATCACAATACCCAAATCATTTTGCAGTTCTCGGGAATCGAACCTACGACGCCAGTTGCGCAGTCGACCGTCTACGCAATTACGCCACTGCGCCTGTCTTTGAGCTATCAATATAAAAATATATATACCTACTGTAGCTTTTAAGTGGCCAAATTCAAATGTGACAAAGATTTGAACACATTTAAATTATTGTTGTAAATTGTATTGAGATTTTTTCTAGCGTTATGTTATGTATTCTCAGAAGGCAAAATCATTGTATTCGTTGAAATGGTTAATCCCATAAATTCCCTTGGTTTAGGAATTATGGCGTTTTTTGTTTGGTGACAGTATACTTTTTATCTTCTTGTTGTAAATGCTGCATGAAATCGACACGATCAAAAAATAACGTCACAATTACAAAAAAATATTTTTTTCCTGATAAACTAAATTACGGATAAAAATCCATTTGAGTCAAGTAACTAACTAACTTACCATTACATCGCTTTCCCGTAAAGGTAGGAAGAGAAAATAGAAAGCCACACCAATCTGTCTTTGGAAACATTCTTCGCCAATTCCTCATACATATCCTGACATTTTACATACCTACCGTAGAACGGGGCTACTTGAACTTTGATGTGTTACTTGGGCCCAGTATAAAAAAGCTTGAAATCTGTATTTGGTCTACAATAATGAACGTATCGACATGATTCATTGTTTCCTTGACAGGTGACACTTATTGTCACGATACTTCGATCGATACCACGATCAAACTTTTTTTTGTACTGGGCTCAAGTAACACATTAAAGTTCAAGTAGCCCGTTCTACGGTACCTGTTATTTTACGTAATAATTATAATAATAATAATTTTGGATGATTTATATAGCGCCAAATCCGTAAAATACTACTTCAAGGGCGCTTATACAGAATGGATTATGATATGGAAATGATAATGATAAAAAAATATATATTAAAGAAAAACGTCCGCTGAGTCTGAAGGGGGGAAAGTGGATCCGCCATATTATTGCGCCTTCTTCTCGGTCCTCTTGGGCTGGAGCATGGCCAAGATGCTGGGCAGGACGTCTATCTGAGCGATGGTAGCGCCGGAGATCAGCTTGTTGAGCTTTTTTACTGTGGATATTCAACAGCAGATGGCGGGGGGTGATGCTGGTCTTCTTGTTGTCACTGGTGGAATTGCTAGGCATCTCCAACACCTTGGCAGCCAGGTACTCCATATGTTCATATTTCTAACTATTGACTTTTATTATTTGTTGACTTGGCATTAACTTATATGTATGTATGTATATTTATTGTTATATTCTTATTTTTAATCTTCTTACCTAGAAAAAAATCCTTTAACCACTCTTATTAATTCCTCTCCTTTCCTTCTCCTTCCTGCAAAATCTATTTTTTATCCCATACCCTATTTTTATCTCTTAATGTTTTTACAAACATAAATGTGAAATTGTTTAATAGGCTTTATTTTTATTAATGTAACTATTTTTGTTAATGTAATGTAATGCTTATTATTGTTAATGTAACTATTGTTTATAATATACCTTTTTAAATGTAAAGCTGCGCAATTCCCAAATAAATAAACAAAAATAAAAATAAATAAAAAACTTTGTGAAACGACAACAAAATATATGTTTCAAATTTGCGTGTGTCCAAATACTTCACAAATCTGGGATTTCCTCATTTAGGAGTTATTTTTATATTTTGACATTTCAACATAACTGAAAAAGAATATGGAAGTCTAGGTTTTTGCATGGCTAATGAAATATCATAGTCACTTTGTGGTAAAATCTATCCATTTTTAATTAATGTATTACTTAGTAAATACCACTTTTTCTTAAAATCTACTGTGACACGTGTTTCGATGCATTCCGCATCATTTTTCATCATGTTTAAAAATGATGCGGAATGCATTAAAACACGTGTCATAGTAGATTTTAATAAAAAGTGGTATTTACTTAGAAATATGATAGCTTGATTAGGTGTAACGTCATAAGCCACTGATTGGTGAATAAACCCTGTACATAATAAGCAATGTTAATAATTAATGCTACAGCCATCTAAAAATATGTATGTTTGTCCAGAATTCATCTGAACTTTATCATTACGACTGCAAAACATAGAATAATAATATTTTTTAAATTTCTTGAATGTTTTCCGCAAATACTTTGTAGCACATTTAATAAACTTTATAAAATTAATCTACTTTGTTTTAACTACTTTTTTAGGATTTTTTACGGAGTATGTGAAAGTTTTTGGTGAGAGTATTTTAATATTTTTAAAACCCTGATGATGACATAAAGCCTTTTGATAATATTTTGAATTCCTCGGAGACTCAGAAAGATTATGCCTCGACAATGTTGACATACAATCTTGCTACAATAGGCGATATTAGTAAACAAATAATGCAAAGCTACCGATATGATGAAGGAATAAATTGCTTTACGATCTCAGTCTGGAGATTCAGTCCTGAAAATTGACGTTTATTAATACAATAAGCTCTGTTTGCAACATAGAAAGGGTGTTCTTTTTATACAAATATTGTTATTATATTTTTATATAAATATCGTTATTTTTAAATATATATAAAGTAAAAACATTTAGGATTTTTACGGAGTGTGTGGAAGTTTTTGGTGAGAGTATTTTAATGTTTTTGAATTAAAATAAACATGATGATGACAAGGTTCTTGTCGAAACCGGTAGGTTAAATTTTATATACAATAAAAGTGGTGAAAACAAAATTAATTAATTTTATAAAGAGAAAGGATGTCTGATACGAGTTTATATTAATTTTAATTACGAATATTGTTATTTTTGTATAAATATAAAAATAAAATAAAAAAACATTAAGGATTTTACGGAGTGTGTGGAAGTTTTTGGTGAGAGTGTTTTAATGTTTTTCATGTTTTCGAATTGAAATAAACTTTTATGATGACAAGGTTCTTGTTGAAACCGGTAGGTTAAATTGTATTTATAAAAAAGTGGTTAAAACAATGTTTATTTATTTCTTAGAAATTAGAAAATTTCTTCCATTTTCGTAGATCGGCGTTCATTTGTCAGGCGTGACGGAATGCGAATAGTTACAATTTTAAGGCCCGTTTATGACCGTGAATGTGGATTATACTCCACTTTAGCGCTCTCCGAATCCATATCACCCCCTCTATGACCCGTCATACAACGCGCTACATGACGCATGACAACACAATGGTCCATATAACGCACTGAGCTTTGACAAACATTCGCGGTGGAACACAACACGAGACAATATGCTATGCCCGACCATCTCATGTGTGGATATTATATCCAGAGTATACTCGCAA
The DNA here is from genome assembly GCF_059751285.1 of Brachycentrus maculatus. Classification (NCBI taxonomy): domain Eukaryota; kingdom Metazoa; phylum Arthropoda; class Insecta; order Trichoptera; family Brachycentridae; genus Brachycentrus; species Brachycentrus maculatus. The sequence goes on from NW_028280973.1 coordinate 1,941,044, forward strand.
AAAACGTTAACTCTAAAATCCCTTATATTTTGTTTTGAATATTGAAAGCATTGACTTTGTGGATCATATTGATATATTATTTTGAGAAATAAAAAGACTTTGTTTTCACAATTTTATTAACAACCGACTAGTTTCGGCAACAACCTGTAGCCCTCTTCAGGGTTTAATTTATTAATAAAAATGTGAGTGGATCAAAAAACAAAGTCTTTTTATTTCTCAAAATAATATATCCCTTATATTTTATTGTTTCATTAGTTTCGACAACTAGTTCGATTAGTTATGGCAATTTAAAACAAATGTGAAGATTAAATGGAATTCATTTGAAAATACCATAACTAGGCGAAACAATTGTCTCAATATTAAATTATATGTGTTTTTTAAACAATAAAATACAACTTATTAAACTATATCCGCTCCCAAGGTACAGCGTATGGGGTCCACAAACTGTCTCCAGGCTTTTCTGTCGGCTGCCAGCTCCCTTGCATCCTCCCAAGTCAGATCCGCGTCCCGAAGTTCTGACGAGAACTACCGACGAATTGTCAGCAGTTACAAATACAACTTGGTAGACTCATAAAATATGTGCTTCATTAAACAATGAATACATACATTAAAATGGAGTTCTACAAATTAAACGCCAAATCAATAAATAAATAAAAAAAATCTGAAATGCCTGTTTGAATAATCCCTGTTCTTTAAAGCTATTAGCCTGCATAAAATACCCATTCAACTAAGAGTTGAATTTACTTTTAAAACCACATAAATATGATATTTTAAACAACTAAGTGTATTTTTCCAGTTCAAAGAACGTTAAAAACATTATAATATGCATCATTATGTCAAAATTTCATATTTTCGAGTTAACGTTTTTTGAAAGTATACCCACGATACATTGTATAGTACACTCACGTGCAAAAGTATCGCGACTTGTATAACAGAAATAATAAAAAAAGTGCAATCATGACATGTTAAACAACGTAGACTTAGAGAACACTCTTAGGAAAATGAGATTTCTTCGTGATAATTCTTTTGGAGATAAGTACCTATTTATATTTTATTTCGTTTGAAATGTACGCGCATATGTCTACGTACAGTGTGAACCATAAAAAAGATACATACAGTAACCCCCCCCCCTCTATAATGTTGAAATAAGTACCGCGTTATCGGAGGGAAAGTTATAGGCAGTAAATGTTTTTAAATTGTATTTTATTTTAATAATGACTCATTTCAGATATTTCCGCTGGTTAAAATGTGAAATATATATATATATTTTTAAAAATAATTATAACATTCCCTCTGATAATGCGGTACCCATCTCAACGTTATAGGGGAGTTAACGGTATTTAAATAAATAAATAATTAAAAAAAGAGCCTAAGAATTGTAAATTAATTTTGTTTGGTATTACCAACTTTTTACTGTTTGCTTATTTATATTTATTTTTAAACTTTGTTAAACAGCAATTTTCAACGTCTTGAAGCTATCTGTGAAACCGGTCAACATTACGATTAAATCAAAACAGTTCAAAATTTCAAATAAAAAATTTCTTATTATTCTTATCAGCACCCAATGGTGCATATAGAACTGCATCATATAGCATCAGTTCAAATTCAATCTTTATATACACGAAGGAAGTGTGATCGTCCTTGTGCTTCAGTAACAAGTCCAGGATAATATTAAATAAATATCAAATAAATATTTATTTAAATAATAAAATTAATAACTAATTAGTATTTCTAAAAAACATTTTATTTGACCAGTGACCGGGTTTCGTCATTAACATCATCATCAGACTGGTTGAAAGCAAGATGTTTTATCCATAACAAGGCAGGTTTTTTTTACCCTGCAAGGTACGAACCCGGGACCATATAAAAATGATTATTTTTCAAGACATGAACTACATGATAAAAAAAAATAATAATTCCAATTCAAACCCCGCCCGCTCCTTTCATTCTACGAGTATATAAGCTGGTTTGTTAATATGTTTAATCCTAGTGCATGTTTAACCTCAGCTCGTAACGCATGTTTGTGCTAAAACCTTTATTGCATGTTGGTCTTCGGGTCGACCAAAACTCGCATGTGTTAAACATTTTGCGTAGTTTAAAGTGTGTAAATGGTGCTTTAGTGGTGAAGGGTGGTATTGTTTGCGTGCTGTAGTAGTAATTGCCCTGACGAAGAGACGGGTACGTCTCGAAACCCGTAGACATAAAAATCTCGGTGAGTGGTTATACACTAATATTATTAACATTTTTGTAAAATAAGTAATAAGTAATGAATAAATAGTTTTTTAATTTTTTTTAAAGTTAAACACGAAATAAAGTTAAGTGTATTTTTAGACACCTTGTATTTTGGTTTATTCCCTGCTAAAATTCTCTCGCGTACCATTTCCCGTTCGCTAGCTACCCATTTTTCTTACTCCTGCAAGTTTCTGAGCGGTCTTGTACCTACGTGGAGCAGGCATTAAGGGATGCATTTGATTTTCTGACCGTAAAGCTGATTCAGAGCTTTTATTACTTCTTGATGTGGAACCAATTACTCTCTGTAGGATGTAGAAAATCGTCTGTTGAATCACCCATTTAAAAACATTACCAGATTTTTTGCTCTGGATGTTCTTTTATGAATGCATAATCCTATCCGTTTCAGTAGATATATTTAACTCACAACTATAGTATAATGATTAAAGAAAACAATTGTTTTTATACCACTTGAGTTTTATTAAAGACTTCTAGTTTCAGAAGCTAATCTTCCATCATTCAGGTCTGAATAATAACTTCAGTAATACTTTATTTATTGTTTCGGCATTAACTTTGTTGTAAGACATACATATTAATCACTCATTTCACTCTCATAAATTAAAATTATTACACCTTGTTCCATATAAAGGCCAAATTATGAGTTATCTTGAAAATTTAGAAATCCAAAAAAACCTGAATTCTAATAATAATTTATTAAATAATATATTGTTTCAAAATTCTTCACCAATGCTTTCCATTTTTCTTTTGTTTTCAAACTCCGTCCCTTGACTAACCCCTTCCCCTTACTTTCCCCTCTCCTTATTTATAGAACAATTTTATATTTTATATTTTAGTTATTATACAGACCTGAATGATGGAAGTTTAACTTCTGAAACATGTAGTATATAATAAAACTCAAGTGGTAAAAAACGAAGTGTTTTCTTTAATCATTGTAACTTTAGTAATGTTATTATTCAGACCTGAATGATGGAAGTTAAGCATCTGAAACATGTAGTCTTTAATAAAACTCAAGTGGTATAAAAACAAGTGTATTCTGTAATCATTGTAACATGTCTTACCACAATGTTAATACCGAAACAATTAATAAAATAACCATAATATAATCTATTTAATTTTTAATTATTCATTTCTTTAGCCTTAAAATAATGAAAAATGCAAGATGTAAAAGTAGATAAAAAAGATTTTTAACAAAGAAGTTAATGATCATAATACACGTAGACATAACAAAATACATGTGGAGCCGATAAACACTACAAATTTGGAGTAAGGTTCTTAAAATTTATTGCCTATACCCAAATTAACCAGCTGCCTGATATATATAAAAGAGAACCCATTTGGAGATCCAAAATAAATGATCTGAAAAAGTACTTCATGAAAAGATATATAAGTATGTAGTGTTTAGTCATATTTTCCTATTTTGTTTTTACCTTATGTTTTTTTTATATTTTTTATTTTTTTTAAATTTTAAATATGTTTCTTACCTTATGTTTTTCTCATTTATTTATTTTAAAAATGCTTCTTATGCCTATTTATTATACCTGTTTATTGTTTTTATATTTTGTCATGTATTAGTTTGGCTATTTTAAAAAAATGTAACTTTATTATTTGTGTTCCAGTCTTGTTAACCTTAATCCTATGTCCCAAAACGAGAAATAAAAATTACTCATCGGGAATATTATTTTATATCTATGACTTATGTATGTAAGTTTTGAAAAATAAATAAATTGAAATATAAATCTCTCAAGTTTTTAATATAATAAATACAGTCTTGTATTATACTGTTTTCAGTTTATTTATATTTCACTAGTTTCAAGAACAATACATGTTTTCATGAACTTGTTTATTTAAAGTTAGTATTTTGATATTAATTCTGAGCATATTTTATTAGTAATTATTTTTATAATACTCTACCTAAATTAATAAATTTTGTAAGGTTTTTTTTTCTAAAAGACGTCTTTACATTTTCATGGCTAAACTTATATATTGTATACCCAATTAGAAAACATGATTTATTATTTTTGGATTATTCTTTGATCAAATCACTGATCTCAATTCCTGTCGTTTTGTGTACAAAACATTTTGTCGACCTTGCTACTAGTCTGATAATGTTGAGAATGACGAAACTCCTTCACTGGGCAAATAACATAAACATTTATTCTTCATATTATTTTTTGACATCTTATCAAAGATGAAAAAGAATATGGAAGTATGGGCATTTACGGGGCTGACGACCGTCATAGGCTGGTTTAAGTGATCACTTTACACACGTGTTACATTTACCAATTCTATCCATTATTGACAACCACGCTATTCAAATTCTTGATAAGTATATATGAACCAATTTAGAAACCTTGTTCTTGAATCCCTAGAACTTCACTGGAGACATCTGTTGGTGAGATGAAAAAAAAAATTTCTTACTGAGCAGAAACTCTTTAATTAGTATGTGAGCTCCGAATCCTGTTAATAAATATTTGTAACTTTTTAAACTAATATCTATTTAATATTACCCTGGGCTAGTCCCTGAAGCGCAGCAGTGATAACCTTGCCTTCATTTGAGTTACAATCAAGATAACTCTGCCTCAACACGATGCAGTGACCTATGCACCATTGGGTGCGCACAAGGTTTAGAAAACTCTTATTAGAAACTCTTGTTAGAAAATTCTTATCCAAATTCCAATTAAGGGTTTTATACATAAATCTTCTGTGTACTTTTGACTACGACTGTACACGATTGCATTATATACCGCTAGCTATGTTTTGGACGTATCTTGAAGCTACTGTTGTTCGTTGCCAGAGGCTTTGTTTTTCGTTGTTTGAGTCCAATGTTCTGTATAAAACCCCCCTAAGCTTTTGAGATTACGAGACAAAAGTTTTATTTATGTTTGCCGTTAGCCTGTGTACACACAAGTTCCGAATATTGTTTATATTTTGAACATTTTCATCAACAGGGACCCTAAAATTATCATCCACCCTAATTTTATTATGAATAATGTATAAAACTTAAGAATTAATAATTACACGCCCGGAACATGTAGAATGTCAACCTCGAAAAGCAATTTTGACGTACCGAAATCGATACAATCTCTTATTAAAATATAATTTAAAAATATTTTTTAAAATCATTTTGTATATTTTTTATATCAGTTTGAGTATGTCAAAAAACATTGTAAGTTTAAATAAAAATTGAAAATGATGTTTAATAGCGTTTCTAAAGTATGTGAATATGCATAATCCAGAATTTGGGCCTCACATACAAATTGAAAAGGTTTTGCTTAATAAAAAAAAAGCTTACCTCATCCTACAACAGATGTCTCTAGGAACTCTCACACACTGTGTTTCGAGTAAGATCAACATATCTAGAAGTTTTAAGAAGTGATAACTTAAACCAGTCCATGACGGTCGTAAGCCCCGTAAATGCCCAGACTTGCACATTTATCTTCATCTATGTTGAGATGTTAAAAAATAATTGGACAAAAAATACTGTTGCTATGAAAAACAAAAAAACGACACTTTCAGGTTGACGAGTCCTAAAAACTCAAGTAACGTCGCCATCTTGGTTTTTCTCTATTTTATAGGCGAAAAACTTTTGAAATAAAAAATGACGGAATTTCCTTTCACACACACACAGACACATATCGCTGACCCCATTCAACAACGTCATATATAAAAATCGTCAATTTTCATTTGTGCATGTTTTTGGTATGCCCAGAAAATGTCCCAGCAAAAGTGGCATATTTTTAACATAATATTTACCCGCTACAGGGCAGAAATTTTTTGCAATTTGAAGAAAAGGTTTTGTTAATTTTTTTTTTTAAATATCCTAAATATTTTTCCAATGGAGGAAAAACCTTCAGGTTTTACCTAGAAAGATTTGTTGCACAGTAAAAAGTTCAATAAGTGTCTTGAAATTAATTTTTAATACATTTTATTATATTCTTAAACTTTAAAAAGGATCTCCTGAAAAATCAATTTTTTGATTTATGACGTTGTTGAAAGGAATGTTGTCCGCCTCCATAGTGTAATGGTCAGCACGCTCGGCTATCGTTTTGTAGGTCCCGGGTTCGATTTCCAAGGGGGGTAAAATAAATATAAGTAAGTGTTTTTTTCACTGTTACATATATTCAATTTAACCCTGGGCTGGTACCTGAAGCGGAGGGCTGATCACCTTTCCTTCATGTGTAAACGATCAAGATAACACTGCGTTTATATAACGCAGTGCCCTATGCACCATTGGGGTGAGGATAAGGATTTTATTATTATTATTGAAAGGAGTGAGCGATATGTGATATATATACTAATAATCATTCAAACTTTTTTTATGAAATACCGCGAGTTTATGCTCGTTTTAGAGTTCAAATTCATTTTTAACTTCGCCAATTATATCATCACCTACCCTTTGAGACTGTAGCGCTGAATCCGCAAACATTTGGGTATCGAACCTTAAGTAATCCAATTAATATGTTTTGCATACACTTGTACATATCGAGGGTATTCATTTGATATGCGCGTCGGGGCGGTGGGTAATTGAATTTTTAATCGAATCTAAATCAAAATGCCAAGGGATCGATACCGAAAAAATACATCGAAAGTGTAGTAAATATGTAACACGCTGGGGCAAATTGATTCCTAATTAATTAATTCAAACCTTTTTCATTGAAAAGGAAAAAGATGAAAAAAAAAACCTCATCAAATTTAAACCCAATTTTGCAGACATGGGTTTTTAATGTGGGGTTGGAGATTCGTGAATGATCAATTATGTGGTACTGTATAATTAATAATATTAAACAGTATTTAAAAAAAAAACTTAAAATTATCTGAAGTAATTTGTAACTGCTGCTAAAAATACGTAAGAAAACTCGGGAAATATGAGAATTTTTGTAATTATATTTAAGAAGTAGATATAAAAATGTATGCAGACTTTGTGTTTCAACCCACTTAGTTCCAAAATAAATCATTTAATGTATTTTTAAAATTGATTTTATTTTTGAGTATTTTTTTAAAACTTTGTTATTTGATTTGGCAGTCACTTATTGGTATTATTCAATCATTTTGAATCTTCGTTTTACTCGGTATATACCAGTATTTCTTAATTTCGACGCATTCAGCATCATTTTCAAAAACCGTATGTGAAGCAAAGTCTAAATTTGGGAGTTGTGTCATTGACTGGGACGCTGAAGGATGAAGAAAGAGATTTAAAATTATTAATATGAAAAGTAGTAAAGTGCAATATTTTTAAATAAAATAAATTCATAAGCATTAAAAGAAACCAAAATACAGTGACTTGAACCTCCCTTTATTGTCTATGTTCTCACTGATAAAATGTAAAATATAAAAATAAAAAAGAAACAGCTCCTACACTTCTTCATTCTTCAACGTCCCAAGGACACAACTCTAAAATTAAGATTAAGATTCACATACGGTGTTTAAAAATGATGGATTGTTTTTTTTATAATTTTTTATAATATTTTTTTTAATAAAAACATTAATATCTTAACTATATACAAACATATTAATACATTCATTTCAAAATTCAAAAACATGATCAACTTTTTTTTGCAGAGACCCACCAAGCCACATTGTGTTTTGTCGGTGGACTTCTTTTTACATACCTTTTTTTCTTGTGTTTATCTATTAAAACATAATATACATATAAAAAAAGAAAGAATTTTTTTAAAATGAAAGTCATTTTACAATTTTCAAAGAATTATCTCTTTATCATTTATTTATTCCTTTATTTTGCCTATATTCCATATTTTATTTCGACCTCTTACCTCCGTCGGCAACAAATTAAAAATGTTTGGAACTATATATCGAAGTGTTCTACTCCCATATGTATTGTTGTTATTAGTTAATTAAGAAGTAATAAAAATATGATCCATCTCATGACACAACATTCATCTTTGTTGGATTTAGAGAGCTTTTAATTTGACTGGAGAAATCCTGATTTGTGAAGTATTTGAATACGATGAAAATTAAGTGAAATATCCCTTTGAAAAAATAAATGAAATAAATTAAAAAAAAAATATATGTTGCAAGTAATAAAAGGGTTAACACCCTTTCCAACAATATTGAATATCGGAAAAAACCTTCAAAGAACACTTGAAATGGTATCACTTGTTCATGGTAGCAATAAAAACATCGTAGTTATTTGATTCTCAAAACACATTTTCTTTTCTTTGGTAAATACATTTTCCCTTATTTCGCGAGAGGCAAAATGTTTGATGTTGCATCATTAAAAATTTCCCAAAACAAGCGTTACTTTTTATATTCCAGAAACGTGTAAAAATAAAGCAATTAAAATTATGTTATAGCAATAGTTAAGAAATGAAACAAGTTAGTAAAAATACTGTTGAATTTTTTTAATAATAATTTTACGAGCATAGTAATAAAGGCTTTTTAAGTAACTTATTAAGAATATATATAAAAGTTTATTAAATTAAATATATTTTTTTATAATTCATGTATTTTTATTACAAAAGTATGAAAAATTACACAGTATACCCACAAAATGTACTCCATGGAAAAAATCTGGTTTCAAGTTTTTTTTATGATTTATGCAATGGTCGTTCAGTTAAGCGATTAATAGCTTTTCATAATACCTTCAAATTTTCGCAAAATATTAAAACAGGCCTGTGAATTTCAGCCCTGATTTGAAATGATAATAGTAGAATTTTCCACCCGTAATGAACCTTTTCACGACAGAATTTTAAGGAACCTTAGGGTGAGAAAACCTTTCAGACCTTGTGACACTTCCCGTTTCCGGAGCCTTCAGACACACTCATTCATATTATAATATCAGCTGACGTTGTTACGCTGGAAATACAGTAGTTGAATATTTTCGATAAATACATATTTTTGGATACCTGTATTTATTTATTGTAACTACAGACAGTTAGTAGAATTCCATATTGAATTGTTAGGTAATTGTTTAATTGTTAGTTGAATATTTTCGATAAATACATATTTTTGGATACCTGTATTTATTTATTGTAACTACAGACAGTTAGTAGAATTCCAAATAAAAAAATAAAACACGGTATTTTGGATTGAATTCTACATTTATTTATGTATTTATTAATACACGACTCGTTTCATCTTCTTATAAGATAAGCTTATCTTAACATTCATAGAAATCCACATTACCCACCAAAATACCCACCATCATATGTACTCCTAGACCTAATAATAGCAATTATTGTTAGTATATAAGGACATTTTGTAAATATTTTTAGTCAGTGTTTGATAATGTCCTAAGAAGACGAAACGCGTCACGTAATAATAAACACATAAATAAATGTAGAATTCAATCCAAAAAACCGTGTTTTATTTTGGATATATTACCCAACAATTCAACCTGTATTTATATATCTTATTCTTCTTCCTAGCTCCATCTCAACATAATAATTGTAAAACGAAGTATCTCTCTAAACACAAGTATCTACTTTATTAGAGAGGTAGAAACGTTAAATTTGAAATGTTCTTTGGTCTTCCAGTAGATGTTTTTCGAGAAAGATCCATGGCAATAACCTGATCTATAATATGACAATATATATAGACAAATATGTGTGTTTGTGTATGTACACGTTATTTTTCAATCGATCCTGAGATTGCAAACATCTATATTTGAAGGTATAAATGACAAGGCAGATAAAAGGTATGAAGTGCTTTAAGTATGCTTGTTTATATAGAATTTTATGTAGTGAAAATTTCTACATTTTCTTTGAAAATTTTCGTGTTTCTTTTGACAAATGGTCGTATTATTGTTCGGATACTGTCGGGAAGGAAATTTTATATGTCATTTGTCTAACCCCGCTGGCACTAGGGTGGAAAAATTGTGTTCACGCCACAGAGCGGGTCAACAATACCCCAGAGGCAACAGTCTTATTTATGCATTTTTCTAGAATATACGAGCGCTGTGTGTCCGGCAGAATGTACGTAGGTTTTTAATCTGAAGACTTTTATACGGGAATTTAGCGTATTTTATTTGAGTGAAACGGTTTAAAATATTTCGACCAGCTTGCAACTAGCGCAGCGTACTGAATTTGGTGAGCGTGCCTTTGTTTTTGCGGTCAAATGAAATGAAATGCTCTTTCATCAGCAGCTTGAAACAGTGAGATTGAAACGATATTTATTTAGAAAATATGTATATAATATCACATTTTTTTGATAAATCATTTACATAATTGTCTTTAACTCAATTTATTCATAGCAAAGCTGAGCGTTATTTATAAATGTGGTACATTATAAATTAAACTTAATTATTATTCATATTTTTATCAAGTCAAATTAAAATAAAATTTTGAATTCCTTTTAAACTTTACGATATCAGTTTTGAAGTTATACATATATCTACAACACAGAGAATATAGTTTTTGAATAAGGTTTTCTAAACATTAGATCACTTTTTTTATTTTTTTAAAAAAGCTTCATACATATGCCCCGAATAGTGATGGAAGGGTTAAGGAACTACCATTCCATCATTTTTCTTACTTTTTTCCTGTATTTTCCTGACTTTGTTCCTTCTCCCACCTTTCTCCACTCCTCCTCTTAGCTTATTCCTTCACTTCCACAATACTTTGTGATGAATGTCTGGTTGAAACAATTTATTCCTACGATTTTGTTGCTCTGTGTATGCCAGTGAATTGAATAACAGATAAATTTTACTTTAATATCTGAATGGGACGGAAAGACAAATAAAATAAAGAAACAATAGAAAGATTTATCTTGAGAAATGAAATTCATCTAAAATGATTTATTTATTTAATTTTTTTCAAATTAATGGAACATTTAGCTGATTGTTATTTGTATGAAGATAAAATAATCAGTCCTTCTAACATTATTATTTTTATGACATCCCCTGAGAATTGATCCCAGGACCTCCGGAATGGTAGGAAAATGTGGTAACTACTTCACTATAGAGGCGACAAATACCTTAAGATTTGTTGATAATGATTTGAATGTACACGAAATATTTTGAATAAATAACTGGTCAAAATGTAAGGTAAAAGAAAATCGAAAATAATATTTTTAAGCGTCTCCTTGTATGTAAAATAATTTAAGAACAATCTTACATTTTAAAAAGGACTCTCCTAATCAAAAAATATTATTTTCGAATTAGTACGTGAAAAAAGGTAACACTTAAAATAAAGACAACATCCAAAAAATGAGTAGTAAGGTTATTATCAATCATGGGTAAAATAGTGAATATCACAGGTGCAGAAATTCATTACTTAAACCAGGTCGAAAGCTCTTTTAATGCCCAAATTTGCATAGTCTTTTACACCTTTGTTGAGATTAACACATATAGTTAATAAAACACTCTCCTTACCATCCATTGTTTACTTTGTGTAATACCACTTTTATAAACACTTATTCGTGAATACCAAAAAATTAATACGATTTGACATTTGTATTAATAATTTTTTTTTAAATTTATAATTAGTGTTTTTAAAAGTGGTATTACACAAAGTATACAATGGATGATAAGGATAGTGTTTTATTAACTATATGTATTAATCTCAGGCTAAGCCTGAGATTAACTGATTAAAGATCAAATCATGATTTCTTTTTGCAGCATCCATGAATTCTTTGGACTTCCTCAAGATGTCTTTCGAGGAAGATCCGTGGTAAATGCCTTGTTCACAATACGATCAGGTTCTCTGTGTCTTATGTGCCCATACCATCTCAATTGCCTTTCCTCTACCTTGCTATTGATGTCTGTTACACTCATGCTTCCACGAATACGTGAAATCTTTATTTTGTACATTTTGTATATTAAAAACATTGTTTATTCTGTGGTATGGTATTATTAATGGTTAAATTATACTTCAAGTCCACTATCAAAAACATTCCCATTGTGTTTCATTTGTCTTCTTTCTCATTTTCAAAATTTTATTTTTACATTAAAGTAATTTTTTTAAATTACCTAACGTCCAAGTGACTCTGAAATCTATCTACGGCTTATGCAACACCGCTTAAGTTTCATGGCCGATGCATACTCGTGGGTGGATTAACTCTTTATGTTTAAAGTTACTATAATTTCATGTAATTCATAGGTGAAAATTCTAGGCAAAAACACTCGCTAAATATATATATTTTTAAATTTAAATAACCTGACAGTCACGAATTAGTGTTTTTTAAAGTGGTATAACACAAAATAAATGATGAATGATAAGGATAGTGTTCTTTATTTTCTCTCTAAAGGACACTCCAGCTGACTATCTAAAAAGATTTGGAGAATTCATTGATTTTTACATTTCTTTTCTTCTATTTCATATATTATAATTTGATCCACGCATAAATTATCATTTTAATACTGGGCTTACACTGAAAGTTATGATATCCCGAAAAGAAAAATTAAATTTATTATTCAACTTGACAAGGGAAAAGATTTTTAATAAAATAAGTTTTACCAATATCCGTACACACTTTATTAAGTTATCCTGTCTTGTGGCAGGCCTTTGAAACATATTTCTTCCATATGAATATTAAAGTGTTTTTTCTTCGTTGAACATAACGTCCAAGTTTATCAAAATTGTTTTATCTCGGAAAACTCAAGTACTAGATATCGTATTTTTCAATGTGCTCAAATAGGCCATCAAATATAAAAATATTTTATGTTGATTATAATAAATTTCGATATAAAAATAAAAATATCCACAATATTTTAAGTGTGCTCAAATCGTTGTTCACAAACATCGGTTTCTCCAATTTTGAGTTCTTTTTGTATTGACATCTCAACATGAATCAAGAAGAACATGGAATAAATTTATTCAGTCACTTTGTGCTAATATCTAACCTTTTTTTTAAAATTTAAGTTTACCTTGGCAAACTATTTCTGAAAAAAATATTTTGTCACGTGTTTCGATTCATTCCGCATCAGTACGGTAAAATTTATGCGGAATACATTGAAATAAGCGTCACAATAGATTTGAAGAAATAGTTGTATTTTTTTTATTTTTTTTTTATTTTCTTCTTCTCCGTCTTATTCCTCATTGCTGAGGGTTATGACCCTTGCAGAAGCAATGACTCTTCTCCAGTTATCCCTTGACTGCGCTGCACGTAGCGCTCCAACCACTGAGGTGCTTGCTGCTGCCTTAATTTGATCGGTCCATCGTGTGGGGATCTTCCTCTCCCTCTCTTTCTCTCGAGGCTACCGATCACAACTAGTCGTTCCAGGCTATCCTCGTTGCCACGCGCAACGTGTCCAAAGAACTGGATAATCCGTCAGGTACAGATATTGGCCAGAGTCAAGCCATCCAAACGTAGTTCCTGGCGAATAAACTCAATGGTGCGTCTAGCTGTCCATGGAATTCAGAGCATGCGCCTCCAACACCACATTTCGAAGGCATCAATTTTTCTTCTTTCTGCTGCTTTTATGGTCCATGTTTCAGCAGCAAAGAGAAAAATGGAGTGGACCAAGCTCCTGACAAGCTAGCAACATCAGTTGACCGAGTAAACTTTTATTTAAAATATTATATGAAAACCTGATTTGAGTTACCACTTTATACACGTGTAATATTCACCATTACCCATATTGATGACCACACGTATGATTGATACGTTCTTTCATACGTGAGATCTCCGCAGCATTTATGGTTGAGTTGGATAAGCTTTTAATTTAGCAGAGACCTTTATTTTACATAGTATGAAAGATTTTGCGCCAGAAAACATAATTTTCAGTTTTTTATGACTTATAATTTGATTCACAATATTTTGGCATCAATATTTGATGGGTCTTAAGCCTTGTTAAATCTCAGACATCCCCATTCTTCTATGTCAAGGTATTATTGTTAAAATAACTAATAAGTGCAGAAATCCATATTTGTGAACAAGGATTTGGGCACACTCAAAATGTTTTGCATTTTTTGTGGCAGTAAATAGGTGTCAATTTTTTAAGCATGTATAACTGCAGTTGATTTAAATAGAAATAAACATTATTTTTAAAACTGACGAAAATTTAGTTTGATTTTTTTTCGTTACAATCGTCAAAATATACACGTTATTTTTAAAGAAATATTTTCTTTTTCCGGCTTTTATTAAATAATGCGTAAATTTTCACAGGCAAAACGATTTTGTTTGTACAAATCCATGCATTTATATATTGTTTGATCTCAAATACGTCAAAAACAAAAGTGAATTCAGATTGTAATTAAATTTTCGTGTTAGTCATTGCTTTGAAAATAATTTTCCATAAATTATTCGCCGAAAACACAATAAAACACATATTTTTTGTAGATTCGATTGCAATACGTTTCGGCTAATAACAGCTAAAATGTAATGAATTTACGTTTAGGCAAAAATAAATTAAATGAAATACAGAAAAAAACATAATGGAAATTTCGCTTTGCCAATCCAATAATTGGTTAAATGAATTACCATTTTTCTTTTGATTTTTGCAGTAATTTTTTACTTATGCAAACATTTCCATCAAAAGTTTTATTTACACATGGATAACGTAAACATAATTTTTATATGAATATATTTTTATAAATGCAAAATAAAATTAAAACAATGGTACAATACCACTTTTGTGTTTATTAATTTAATCAACTGACTGATTTACTATCACGCTGCTTCATTGCAGAGGTAGGTAGAGAGAATAAAATGCCACACCAATCTGTTTTTGCAAACAATGTTTTTTTCTTCTTCCCCAGAAAAAAAACTCTGTATGTAATAATAATAAATAAAACCCTTATCCGCACCCCAATGGTGCATAGGGCACTGCGTCATATAAACGCAGTGTTATCTTGATCGTTTACACATGAAGGAAAGGTGATCAGCCCTCCGCTTCAAGTACCAGTCCAGGGTAATATTGAATAAATATTACAGTGAAAAAATCACTTATATTTATTCTAACCCCCCCTGGGAATCGAACCCGGGTCCTCCAGAACGGTAGCCGAGCATGCTGACCATTACACTACGGAGGCGGACAAGATATGTATGTAAGTAAACTGTATGTAAACTTTGAAAAATATTGTGAATGTGTGTATTATTTAGGACCTAAAGAGGAGTTTTAATGGTAGCACACTATTGTTAGATTGTCGCTAGGATAATTGTGGAGGTCCTCATTATAACGTTACATTTATATTGTAAATGAATTTAAGTAATCAGTAATTCTAGCTTGTAAAATTATTACGTTTTGGTGCGATTTAATGATTTCATATCGGTTTAACGTAGGATTGGTCACGTTTTGTGGAAACTTTAATTAAGATTTCGATAGAATACAGTAAACAAAAAAGATGAGGACCTCCACAAATCTGCATGTCAATATTTCTAAAACAAGTATTTATTAAAAGTTAGTACGATTATTTAAAAAAAGTCTGTGTAAGTGTCTTTAAAGTATTTCAAAAGATAGTAATAATATATAGTAATAATATAGTAATATATATATATATATATATATATATATATATATATATATATATATATATATATATATATATATATATATATATATATATATATATATATATATATATATATATATATATATATATATATATATATATATATAAATATATATATAAATATATATATATTTATATATATATATATATATATATATATATATATATATATATATATATATATATATATATATATATATATATATATATATATATATATATATATATATATATATATATATTTATATATATATATTTATATATATATACATATATATTTATATATATATATATATATATATATATATATATATATATATATATATATATATATATATATATATACATATATTTATATATATATATATATATATATATATATATATATATATATATATATATATATATATATATAAATATACATTAAAAATGAGATCTGGCCAGTTATGGGGTGGTTGGTGTTACTAAAAGTTCATCCTTTTATTTATCATTGTTTCACAATTTCTAATGGACCAGCACTCACGACTCGACTATATATATATATATATATATATATATATATATATATATATATATATATATATATATATATATATATATATATAAATATATATATAAATATATATATATTATATATATATATATATATATATATATATATATATATATATATATATATATATATATATATATATATATATATATATATATATACAAACTATATATATATATATATATTGACATACCTGATTTTGCCATTTTTTTCTCGGTCTCCTATGCTTTTTTTCCAACTACATTCGCCTCATAAATATGTTTTATCGTAAATTTGTTTAAAACTTGTATTTCAAATACTAGGAAGCGGTCAGGAGTCGAAATATTGAGCGGATATGTCAATACATCTCTCCATAATTCATGAATGTGGAAGAGGCGAAGATTTTTTTTTTTTCAAAGAAAGAGTGGCGTGACATTCTATTTTCTCTGCCTTCCCCTGTGGGGAAGTGGCGTAATAGTTAATAAGTTAATTGAATTGAAGATAGTTTTTTCAACTCATTATTTTGACGATGAGCGTCAGAGTATTCTTCTAAATTTAGATACAAAACATAAGAAAGCATCTCTCAGCAAAGCATACATATCACAATTTAACACACATTATGAAAACGTACATAAAACTACAACACAGAAACAGGTCCAAGAAGTACATAAATACAAGAAACACATACCACTTTTGATAAAAAAAACTTTTGATAAAAAAATATATATATATATATACATATATTTATATATATATATATATATATATATATATATATATATATATATATATATATATATATATATATATATATATATATATAAATATACATTAAAAATGAGATCTGGCCAGTTATGGGGTGGTTGGTGTTACTAAAAGTTCATCCTTTTATTTATCATTGTTTCACAATTTCTAATGGACCAGCACTCACGACTCGCTCGCTTGAGATCGAGTTACTGAGGTCGGAAGTGCATATTACACGAGTCTTCATTCACTTGAAATACTACTCTATGCATTTTAGTTCCAGAAAATAATACTAACTCAATTCATTCGCATCCTTTAAACTACGATGCAATCAAATACCGTGATCCGTTTTTAAAAAATAAGACTTTTGACCACATTAATGTAATGAAAATACACGCAAAAATAAAGATCGCTCATGATGATCGCTCATGGTCGGGGTACTTCTTGACAGCTTCTTCTTTTTCTTCTTCATCTTGTTGTAGGCCTTGCGGCCTACAACAAGAGAACCCCTCTTGTTTTTAAGAGGGGTTCGGATGTCGGTTCCCAGCTATCGACCCATCCATTTGTTGGTCAGCCCGGGAATCGTCTACCATAGGGTTGGCCATACAGTGCGGTGTGGGGGAGTATGGATGGTTCCATTCTCCTCAAATGCACATACCATTGTCTCCTTCGTTACCGACGACATTTTCTATCTCGCATATCTCAAATCCTGTAAGAGTCGGTACCGGCATCAGGCAGGGCGACAGTCTGAGTCTATTCCTCTTCGATCTCATCATGGATTGGATTGTGGAGGATATTAAAGGACTACATGAAGGATACAGACTGGGATAGAAAACCATCGATGTTGTCTGCTATGCGGATGACGCTGTTGTATGCGCTGAGACTGAAGGGGACCTGCAACTACTCTTGCACGCATTCCATCTTATATCTTATATATCCGCTACAAAGATCATGGTGTTCTTGACAGCTGCCAAAAAATATAGTGTATCCACATGCATTAGTGTCGGGTTGTGGTCCCGTAGTTAGTATCAGGGATTCTAAAATCAGAGTTTCTCGGTTCTAACCACCCTACCACAATTTGATAGCTATTTCTAATAATGAGCCGCTTAGGCTCACAGAAATTGTATGAAATTGAAATATTTGCGTAAATAATATAAAACACAAATATTTTTCCTTTAAAAAAAAAATTATAAGATTTTACAAATTGAAATGCGTGTTTTCTCTTTTCTTTCTTTTTTATTTAGACTTAACCCACAAAGAAGGTCATTACTCAAAAACATGACCTAACTAATTTTGTATACAACATTTTGAGTGTGTCCAAATACTTGTTCAGAAAATCTGGATTATCTCCAATTACAGGAGTTATTTTCATATAATTTTTTCTGACATCTCATCAAAGATGAAGAAGAATATGGAAGTCTGGGCATTTACGGGGCTGACGACCGTCATAGGCTGGTTTAAGTAATCACTTTACACACGTGTAACATTCACCAATTCTACCCATTATTGCCAACCACACTACTCAAATTCTTGGAAGTTCTATATATATGAACCAATTTAGAAACCTTGTTATTGAATCACTAGAACTTCACTAGAGACATCTATTGGTGAGATGTTAAGAAGCTTTTTATGAAGCAGAAACTCTTATATTAGTATGTGATGTCCGAATCCTGGATTATAATCACTCACATGAGAAACGCCAGAAAATACCATTTTCATTTTTATTATTTAAGCTTATAATTTGAAATAATTTATTTACAACATTTTGAGTGTGTCCAAATACTTGTTCACAAAATCTGGATTATCTCCAATTACAGGAGTTATTTTTATATTATTTTTTGACATCTCCTCTTCTTCATCTTTGATGAGATGTCAAAAAATAATAATTTTGTATAAATATTTGACAGCCATCAATAAAATGATAACAAAAGCGTTACTAAGGAAAAAAATGAATTAACAACATTTCGCTATCTGTCAAATCAATTCATTATTCTATAAATTTGTAGTGATTTTTTCTTATTCTATTTTAAATCTAATTCTATTTCTCTTAGAAACAGTTAACCATTTGCACAATACATATTTTGTCCTTACTATTATAATGGTCCTTTATCATTTCCTTCTTGTTATTCTTATTCTGGCAATGGTGTATAAAATAACCCATCTTCTTCGCTTGCTTTTAAGTAGACGTAATGGCCACGGTATGTAAATTTATTTATATATTTTTCATCAAATACAAAATAACAATTACAATAATGTGACTTTCCTGAGTTTTTCCATGCCAAGGGCACATATTATAATACTTATTTGTATAACTATATGAAAGAAAATTTTAAATGTTAAACAACCAGATGCGATATCGCTCACTCCTTTCAAGAACGTCATAAATCAAAAAAACTTGATTTTTCAGGAGAACGTTTTTAAAGTTTAAAAATATAATACAATGTATCAAAAGTAAATATCAAGCAAATTATTGAACTTTTTACTGTGCAACAGATCTTTTTAAGTAAAACCTAGAGGTTTTTTCTCATAGTAAAAATATTTAATGTATTTAAAAAATAATTAAACAAAACCTTTTCTTCAAAATGCAAAAACAACACTTTCTGCCCTGTAGCGGGCAAATATTTAGTTAAAAATATGCCTCTTTTGCTGGGATATAGTGCATTTTCTGGGCATTCCGAAAACATGGACAACTGAAAATTGACGATTTTGTATTTTTGACGTTCAGATTGTTACAGATTTAACCTTACCTTCATTATATATTAATGAATAGCTCTGTTTTATTAAGTTTCTATTTTAAATGACTTCATTCAGTTGAAATACTACAGATTCCTTTTTATCTGATGGAAAATGAATCTAATGGAATAATTTCTAAAAGTAACAGGTTATACACCTTAATTGGATAAAAGTGTTTATATTATTAACTCGGCTACCGTTCTGGAGGTCCCGGGTTCGATTCCCAAGGGGGGGCAAATAAATATAAGTGATTTTTTTTACTGTAATATTTATTCAATATTACCCTGGACTGGTACCTGAAGCGGAGGGCTGATCATTTTTCCTTCGTGTGTAAAAACGATCAAAATAACACTGCATTTATATGAAGCAGTGCCCTATGCACCATTGGGGTACGGATAAGGGTTTTATTATTGTTATTAAATAATTTTATTCTAATAAAAGTTTTTTTTATCAAAAGTGGTATGTGTTTCTTGTATTTATGTACTTCTTGGACCTGTTTCTGTGTTGTAGTTTTATGTACGTTTTCATAATGTGTGTTAAATTGTGATATGTATGCTTTGCTGAGAGATGCTTTCTTATGTTTTGTATCTAAATTTAGAAGAATACTCTGACGCTCATCGTCAAAATAATGAGTTGAAAAAACTATCTTCAATTCAATTAACTTATTAACTATTACGCCACTTCCCCACAGGGGAAGGCAGAGAAAATAGAATGTCACGCCACTCTTTCTTTGAAAAAAAAAAAATCTTCGCCTCTTCCACATTCATGAATTATGGAGAGATGTATTGACATATCCGCTCAATATTTCGACTCCTGACCGCTTCCTAGTATTTGAAATACAAGTTTTAAACAAATTTACGATAAAACATATTTATGAGGCGAATGTAGTTGGAAAAAAAGCATAGGAGACCGAGAAAAAAATGGCAAAATCAGGTATGTCAAATATTTGAAAGCGACCGAGTCAGGAGTTGTAATAATCGTCGGGTATGTATGAGGAGATGCATGAATGTAGAAGAGGCGAAGAAGGTTTGCAAAGACAAAGTGTCGTGGCGTTTGATTTTCTGACTTCCCCTGCGGAAGCGGTGTGATGGTCAGTTAGTTAGTTAGACATACAAGTTTTTCTCGGTCTACCCCTGCTCCTTATTCCAACTACGTTAATTTGTTTTGAACTGTTACTTCAATTTAAATTATTTAACATTTTCTTTCTTCTTTTCAGAAAGATGAACATAATAGGACTAACTGTGTATTTGTTATATAAAAATGAAAATAAGTGTAAACAGTTATAAAAATAAAGGTTGGTATTACGAAAAAACATGAAAATACGATTAAAGCAACAATAAACATCTTCAATATTTCTTCTTTTATTCGACAAATATTTAATATTTTGTTTCATGGTATAAAGGATTTTCCTCCCCGCAGGCTTAGGTAAATAATAAATCGGATATACTTTATACAGGTTGAGACAAAACAAAGGTATCCTATTGGAGACGCTATCACAGTAGAAACATATCGTAGTCGTGCAGGAGAAAGTGACCAACTAACGTAAAATGTTCAGGAGGGCCATTTAAGTCACTTTTGCTTAGCAAGAAAATTAACATCGATGCAGTTAGTCATTTTTAACAAGTCAAAATATTGTTCTTCAAAGTTAAATCATTTTAAGATTTTTCAGGGCAATGTTAAGCTAGTAAGATATCAAATAGTCAATAATAACATTTTTGTAAAAAATGCACTTGGTCATTTTCTGCTGTATGACTACGATATATAAAAATAAGTATTTTATAACTCATATTCGGATGAAATTTATGTGGCGAATATAATTGTTAAAAGGAGCAGAGGAAGATCGAGAAAAACATGGCACGATCAGGTATGCCAAATACTTGAAAGCGGTCAGGTTAGGAGTCGTAACAATCGGCGGGTATATATGAGGAGATGCATGAATGTGGAAGAGGCGAAGAATGTTTGCAAAGACAGAGTGGTGTGGCGTTCTATTCTCTCTGCCAACCCCTGCGGGGAAGCAGCGTGATGGTGAGTTAGTTAGTTAGTATTCGGATATATCGCAAGTATTTTTTTTATTTCTCCAAATATTCCTAGCCTCTTCCACATTTATGCGTCTTTTCATACAAACCCGTTGATTGTTACAGCTACTGATCTGACCACCTTTAAGTTTTCTCTTTCAAACTACTTAAAAATAATGCAAGGCTGAGATAAGCATTATCGATAAATTTAAGAAATGTGTGTTAAGATGCTTTGGACATGTGAAACGTATGAGTGAGGCAAGAACGGTTAAACAAATTTATGAGGCGAATGTAGTTGGAAAAAGAAGCAGAGGAAGACCGAGGAAAACTTGGCACAATCAGGTATATCAAATATTTGAAGGCGGCCGGGTCAGGAGTCTTAATAATCGTCGGGTATGTATGAGGAGATGCATGAATGTAGAAGAGGCGAAGAATGTTTTTAAAGACAGACAGTGGTGTGGAGTTCAATTATCTCCACCTGCGTGCTGGTTAGTTAGTTAGTTATTTATAAATAATTTTAAAATAAAACCACAACTTTAAAAAAATATATATACAAATTGTATTAACATTTAAGTATTTCGGCTAACACTGGCTATGCCCAAAGAGCCATAATACAGACAATTAATATGTTCGTGTGTATTTAATACATATAACGATAATAGCATAAAATAAAAAAACTAAATGAAATTAATAAATACACGTAATTCAAACATCATTATGATTGTTTTTTTAGAGTATAAGTATATAAAAATACGTAAGCCTAGTTATATTTGATCTGCCTCACACTGTATCCGAATACAAAATTTTCCCATAACCAGCGTGTGTAGGTTTCAGTTTGAAAATCCACTTCGGTTATTTCCGGGTGAATACGAATAAAAAACATTTTAATTCGAACGCCTACATTAAGATGTATCTACACCTCTTTGAAAAGAAAAAGTAAAGGCAGGTTTACATTGAGTCAGTTACTGACGTTAGTATTGGCGCCGAGAACTGACTTCACTGTTTACTTATAGTCATCAGACGAGGTTTTTATTTTACGGGGCTCGCACGCTATTAAAAAGAGTAAATATTAATAAATTCTCGAAAACAGCAGAGTTTGATATTGAGTGATTCATTGAGAAATGTTTCCCGTCTACTTTTAGAAGAGTTCATGGAGATATTAGAATAAGACATATACAAATTTTTGAGTATGTCCAACCAATTGTTCACAAATCTGAATTATATTATGATTATTCAGATTCGTGAACAAGTATTTCGACACTTTCAAAGTGTTGTATATACAGTTGCAAATTATAAGCCACATAAAAAATTAAATCATGTTTTCATAGACCGGGGTTCGGATTTTAAATATATATAAAAGGGTTCTTGCTTGGTAAAAAAGTTTTTCTCAATCAAACACAGATGGCTGCTGTGAACACATTTGTACTGTGTCACGAGATGGATAAATAATCTAGGAGTTCCAAAAAATGAGTAATGTGGTTGTTAATCTTGTGTACAATTGGTGAATGTTGCACGTGCGTAAAAAATCATTACACCTGCCTATAGAGGTCATAAGTAAAGTAATCATTTAACCAGCCTATAAAAGTCATGAGCCCTATAATTTTCCTGATTTATACATATATTCTTCTTCATTCATCTCAACAAGATGTTAAAAATGTAAGAAGAGATATATTTACCAACAAAGAAGAGTTTGGATAAGAGAGTGGATGAACGAAACCTTTGATAAATGAAATCGTTGGACACCTTACAATGCTGAGTCAGCGACTGATCCACTACTGATTTTGGAGTTAAGACAAAGTCAGTACCGATGACGTAGGTGGCAGGAGGAGTGGACTGACTCCAAAATAAACACAGGGAATATTCTCAAGATTGACGTGACAGCGCTTTTATCTAGGGTCACTAATATATGGTATAAGGATGGAAATGCACAGCAGATGTATTGCATAGCATAAGTGTGAGGTAG
Organism: Brachycentrus maculatus; assembly: GCF_059751285.1. Lineage (NCBI taxonomy): Eukaryota > Metazoa > Arthropoda > Insecta > Trichoptera > Brachycentridae > Brachycentrus > Brachycentrus maculatus. The sequence goes on from NW_028280973.1 coordinate 1,964,690, forward strand.
ATGAAGTTTCAAGACGTGACAGGAGTCCTTTGTGATCCAAAAGTGCCAGCCAATATAAAGGGAAAAATTTACCAAACAATTGTTAGATGTACTCCTCTATCGCTCCGAACGCTGGACGATGTATAACACCTACTTTAAGCAACTAGACACTGCTGAAATGCAAATGCTTAGATAGTCAGCTGGAGTGTCCTTTAGAGACAAAATAAAGAGTTCACGCATTCGTGGAAGCCTGGTCGTAACAAACATCAATAGTTAGGCACTCGTATAGGAAAGGCAATTGATATGGTATGGGCACAAAGGACGCTAAGAACCTAAACATGTTGTGAACCACGCAATTGTAATAGAGTTTTCTAAAGATATCTAGAGGAAGATCAAAAAATTCATGCATGCACAAAAATATAAGATAATTCGAAGGTATGGCCAAGGTGACGTTGTCGATGATTGAAAGACCTACAACCGGAGGATGAGGAGAACAAACCATAACAGTCTACAAAGAAGATAAGTTGGGATGGAGCTAGGAGGAAGACTGACGTGAAATTATTTTAAAACGATAGCAGCAACGAGTCACCACTGACTTGCCTTGTGTTTAAAGTCAGTAACTATCTCAATGTAAATATGCCTTTGGACCAATCATGTCGTGTGTTTGATAAATATAGATACAAAAGAGGAATGGCAATTTAGTAATTTTCAATTTAATAATTGAGTGATTTTCACAAAAAAGTGTCTGTAAACAAATATTTGTAGAAAAATACAGGATTTTACTATCCGGGGAATGTTTTGAATATTTGTATACATTTCTCAACAGGGAAGAAGAAGTGTCTGACCACGATCATCACTGAGACCACATGTTGTTCAACTTTTAACTACAATTCACTTGTTTACAATCATTTCAGACGAGCAGATTCTTTTCTTTTTTCCTTATCGGTAACTAATGGTGCATAGGGCACTGCATCTTATCAATGCAGTATTGTCTTGATCGATCAGTCCTCGTTAATTGTACCAGAAAAGTGTACATCTACAGAAGCAGATCTATGTTATATTTTTTAAATCAGTAAAAAAATCATTTGTCATGTTTTTATCTAACATAATAAATCAACAACTATAAAGTTTTTTCTCTTTCAATTTATTTAACTAATAAATTTCGTCATTGCCAACATCATCAGTCTAGTGTAAATAAGTCGTTGTTGAGTTAACGATGTTGTATTTTTTGTTTTATGTATTAATTGATCGGCTGTCCAAACTCAAAACACACTAAGTGACATTTTTTATAGTACATTTTTTTTGCATTTTTGGACTAAGTAGATTCTACTTATACAAAAATGCAAAAAAAACGTACTACAAAAAAGTCCCTTACTATGTTTTAAGTTTGGAAAGCCGTGTTAAATCAAACACATATTTTTTGAGTCTACTGACTTGTATTTTACTGTTAAAAAACACATAAAAATTCATACTGTGACAGTTGTTTCTCCTATTTGTAGTTATGGCATTTTCATACGGATGCCATAATAACTAATTTAAAAATGTGTTTTTTAACAATAAAATACAACTTAGTAGACTCAAAAAATCTGTGTTTGTACATAAATTAAAATGTAGTTCTATAAATCGAACGCCTTTTTTATTATATAAAATACAGTTTAACGAAGAAATTTCATAAATACGATACACCCCTTTATGCATGAAATTTCCAGCTGATAAACGTAAACGTAGATATACCATACAAACTTTTTGCATGCTATCGCATCCTTCCATGTGACATTATTGTGACCTATTTTGCGAAATACGTTATCACCACTGTGGTATGTAATAAGTGTACTTGTAACAAGCAAAAAATACAAGCGATGTGTGTGATAAACTTTATAGGTAATATTTGTTTTTACTTAATTTCGTTGAATATTTATAAATATATCGTAGTCATACAGGAGAAAATGACCAAGTGCATTATTTACAAAAACGTGATGACTGACTATTTGATATCTTACTAGCTTAATATTGCCCTGGAAAAATCCCAAAGCGATTTTTAACTTGGAAGTATAAAATATTGACTTGTTAAAAATGACTAGCAGCATTGATGATAGTTTTTGTCACTATCGGTTTGTTTCTCGTCTTTTTTTTTTAAGTGCTTAATTTTCTAAAAAAAAAGGGAATATTTTCTATTTCATAATATTTAATCTAAAGACAGACAAATCTTTTAAACATAAATGTTAAACCCGGAGAATTTTGCATTTTTGTAAAATCGACTGGATCTGGGGGATTTTGAAAGTATGCGACACAAATACGAGTATATCATTAAGCTCGTGACGCTTTATGTTTGAGTTGGAACCATCAATACATTGCAATGGTTAGTTTGAAAAAACTTTAATTTAGTTGAGACTATGTTCATTTAGATAAATGCAAGATCTTGGCTTATTTTACAAACTGAGGAACGGCTGAAAACATGTTTTTTTTCATCTTTATTGAGATGTCAAATTTTAAAATAATAACTCTGCCATCAACGTTTTTTTGTTTGTGATATAAAGTAGGTTGCAGTAGGTCCAACTTATTAAAAAAAAGGTTTGCCAGAGAAGACTCACTAGATTATTTTCAAAAATCCGTATCTAAATTGTGTCAGTACTTACTCTGCTAATAATTTTCAAAGTTTGCCTTATTCCTCTTGTTTTAAATCAACACTGGATAAGAAAGGGTTGAGTGGAGATACCCAGATTTAAGAACGAGGAATTAGAAAAACCCAATAATGTAGTGAATGAAATTTTCATTATCATTATCAGATAGTTACAGAGTCTTCGATTGATCTTATGCATTGTGTATTGTACATGTTATTTAAATAAATAAGTAAGATGTATGGAAGCGAAACATGGAACTGGCAAAGGAAGGATGAAAGCAGAGTGAACGCTGTTGAAATGCGCTCCCTCAGACAAATGTGTGGAAAATCATTGTATTACAGAATTAAAAACGAAGATATAAGAAAGGAATGTAAGGCTGAACGAGGAATAATCGAAAAGATTAGGAAGAGTTCTTTGCGGTGGTATGGACATGTGGAGCGAATGGATAGCGAGAGAATGACTAAGAAAGTATATGTGGCGAATGTGAGAGGGAAAACAGAACGTGGACGGCCGAAAAAGACTTGGCACGATCAGATCAATCAGAACCTAAAATCTGGCGGTGTCAAAAGTCTGCGTAATCGGAGGACATGTATGACTAGATGTATGGATGTGAAGGAGGCGCGGAGTGTATGTCAGGACAGAAGAATGTGGCGTTCTATCCTCTCTGCCTACCCTTGCGGGGAAACGGCGTGATAGTAGTAGTAGTAGTATGAATAAAAAAATATTTTTTTTTCGTGATCATTTTGTTTTATTACCAGAACCTTTCTTATTTTTTCAATGATAGGTACTCGTATACGGTTTCAATCTATAGGTTGATCGGAAACATCATACCCTTGTTGTGCATACATCCCCTTTGTCGTGTCATGTGGGGATTTACAATGTACTAGCATGTGAAACTGTGTCACATGTCACAAAATATGTATATGTTCAAATAAAATACACAAATGCTAAACATGATATTCGAGGTAGCTATTTTTTTGGTAGGTAAGATATTTATTTCATGAATTGATTCCGCAGTCACTTTGTGGTAAAATCTATCCAATTATTATATATTTCAATTAAAGTTGAATTTGGTAAATACCACTATTTATCAAAATCTATTGTGACACGAGTTTCGATGCATTTAGCATCATTTTCAGACACCACATGTGACAACAGATTGAGAAATAGTGGCATTTATCGAATTAAGCATAAATTTAAATAGTATTTTTTATTATTTTAGCATACACCTAAATAATAATAATAAAACCCTTATCTGCACCCCAATGGTGCATAGGGCACTGCGTAATACAAACGCAGTGTAATCTTGATCGTTACACATGAAGGAAAGGTGATCAGCCCTCCGCTTCAGGTACCAGTCCAGGGTAATATTGAATAAACAGTACAGTGAAAAAATCACTAATATTTATTGTACCCCCCCCTGAGAATCGAACCCGGGACCTCCAGAACGGTAGCCAAGCGTGCTGACCATTACACTACGGAGATGGACACCCAAAAGTATGAAAAAATGAAATAAAAAATAAAACCCTTATTTATACCACATGAGTTTAATATTTTATCATTACTCGTTTTGAAAGCCACAGATGCTTCCATCTACAGGTATTAATTAAAACTATAAAAGTTTTAATTAACACCTGTAGTTGGAAGCATGTGTAGCTTTCGAAACTGTGTAATTATATTTTAAATTGTGCTGAAAGAGTGTAGATTTTAATGCGTCCCAAGCCATTTTTACTAAATGCAACAAATTTGGCATTCTGAAACTCCAACAAAGAAATAGTTAAAATTCAACGTATCTGTTCATGTGCTTCTGACCAACATTAAGCAAAAAATCATATTATTCATTAATTTAGCATAAACTTTGCGAAAAAACATGTTGATTTAAATATAAAAAAATAATATGTGCAAAATTAACATTAAGTGTCAGACTGCTTTTTGAGTTTGAATTTTCACCTGTTGATAAAATATATGTAGTTCTCAAAACTAGGCATGTTTACAACATTTTGAGTATGTCCAAATACTTGTTCACAAAATCTGGATTATCCAGTTTTCGTGAACAAGTATTTGGACATACTCAAAATGTTGTAAATAAATTGTCTGGTCAAATTATAAGCTTAAATGAAAATGGTATTTTCTCATGTGTGTGATTATAATCCAGGATTCGGAACTCACATACTAATATAAGAGTTTCTGCTTAATAAAAAGCTTTACATCTCACCAATAGATGTCTCTAGTGAAGTTCTTGTGATTCAAGAACAAGGTTTCTAAATTGGTTCATATATACAGAACTTCCAAGAATTTGAGTAGTGTGGTTGTCAATAATTGGTAGAATTGGTGAATGTTACACGTGTGTAAAGTGATCACTTAAACCAGCCTATGACGGTCGTCAGCCCCGTAAATGCCCAGACTTCCATATTCTTCTTCGTCTTTGATGAGATGTCAAAAAATAATAGGCGTGTTTACGTTAATAAACTCTTAAAGTGGTCTTTAACAAGTAATTTATGTTTTTATTTAAATCAATATCATATACTTTAAGGCTGTATTTTTACAAAATGGCGCTATGACAATTATCTACAATTATAATAATAATTAATTTTAATTATGCTAATGTAGCTGGAAAAACGTAGAAGTTGATGGAGTTCGAAAACGTAGAATAATCAAACACACTACGAGCTTTCATAAAGTTCTTCGTTCTGGCTTTATTTTCATGGTAAGAAAGAATCAAAGACTAAGAAAGCATGATAAAATAATTGGCAGACTTCCTTCTTAAAAGACATCCTCAAAATATTTAACATAAATAAAAAAGTTTTCTTTCCACAACTCAAAACACACTGTACGCGGTAAAGTTTGTTCGGTAATTATGCAGAATTTTTGACAATGTTCATTAAAATAAATATCCTGAAAATTAGAATTTTATGATCATTTTGAAACAGATGTATATAAAGTATTTCATACAAAACTTTTTACATTATTCACTCACGATTCTAAAAGCCCTTAGGTGCTTTTTGAGAGAAATTGAAATAAATGTCCCTAATGACTTTAACTGGACCCAACCTTAAATATTTTATAGGTTTATCAACTTGATATGAAATATCTATCGTTCCTCTTTATATGAAAAAGATGGAAGTCTGAACATTCCAGGGATAACGACCTATTATTTGGTTGGTTTAAACGATCACTTAATACACTTGTGTTAAGATCATCATTCTGTCCACTATTCAAATATTGTCCATTATTGTATTAAAAAATATCTTCTTCGAACCCTTACCCACACCCAATGGTGCTTAGGGCCCTGCATCGTATTGTCGCAGTGTTATCTTGAACATAACTCACATGAAGGTAAGGAGATCACTCCTGCGCGCCAGGGACCAGTCTTGAGTAATATTAAATAAATATTAGAGTGTAAAATCATAAAATCATTTCCAAAAATAGATATGAATTAATTTGGAATGAATGTTTAAAGGAAAGAGCTAAATAAATACTTTTCACACTAATTTTTCAACTGCTGTCACTACAGTGTATATGTAAATGAATTTGACGATATTATATTATGACCATAAAATGTACTTATTTCGGGTTTAAAAAACCTACGAATGAGGGGAAAATGTTTGAGAATAATCATTTGAATACATTGCCCAAGCAATGTTATGACAGTTTCAAAACATCATACATAATAATATGACGTAAAAAGTGCTACTATATCCATAAGGATACGAGTACATTTATTTTTACGAAAATAGCGCCTACTTTAAGTTCTGCCATAATTCAAGTCCCTAATCTTATTTTACTTTTGGGAAAATCCATATTAATAACTCATTTCATTTACTGTTATTACATTTTGGATATCATAAAATATTTTTTACTTCAGTTATCTAGAATTGCAACCAAATGAGGTTTGACTAAATTAACGCATACTCTTTTAGGTAATTAAAATTGTGGTAAATTCATATTAAATATTTAAAAAAATAATTTTATCATACACTGGATTATTCACCCTACGGATAATATATCAGTTTCATAAGTATGTCATCTTGAGATGAAGCATTTATCGTTTTTATACGATCAAATATGGAGGTCTGAGCATCCCAGGGCTTCTGAACCGGCATTTGGCTGATTTACGTTATTATTTGTGGTAGTCAATATTTTGCCCATGATTGAACCATCTATTTTGCATTAATTTATGATAGATTAATATCATTGAAAAAAGCTTTTTTCATCTCTCTTGTAGATGTCTCTAGTGAAGTTCTAAGGATTCAAGAACAACATTTAGAAATTGGTTCATATATATAGAACTTCCAAGAATTTGACTAGTGTGGTTGTCAATAATCGGTAGAATTGGTGAACGTTACACGTGTGTAAAGTTATCACTTAAACTAGCCTATGACGGTCGTCAGCCCCGTAAATCACTGAGACTTTCATGATTTTCTTCATCTTTGATGAGATGCCAAAAAAAATATACATAAAATATATATTTATACAAGTAAACATGATTTATATAAAAATTATCAATGTTTTCTTTAATGGATTGTCAACCATTTTAGATATTAATTCCAACCGTGGCTGTACATGTACGGCCATACTCCCGGACACGTTTAAATAAAACATATTTGTTTTTAACTTAAGAGAAACAAAAATCCACTAAATGATCCTTTAACCTTGTACATAATAAGCAAGGTAAATAATAAATGCAACTCCCATCTAAAAAAATATTATAAAGTATACACTGTATCTATCCACTGTAGTGTCATTGGGTATGGATACGCTATCATCAATAGATATCGTATTTTTCAACAAAAAATATATGATATGAGAACCGATTTTATATGCACGATCGATGCTTCTGAACTACGTGGTGATGTCATGTTTCTCGGGCATGTTTTCATGGCATGTCATGTTTTCAGCATGAATATAAATGATACCGTAGATACCTCCCAGCACAAATTGCAAGGTTTTTCACGTCCAGCCCGGGTACGTCTCGAACACAGTTCACGTTACGGAAGTGACGTCACGTAGTCGGAAGTAGTGTGGCTTAAACGTATCTCCAACCGTACAGTCTAACGGATCCTGAGGATATTCCATTAAACGATGTAATAAACAGTCCTGAGAGTTTTCAATCAGTGTCCTTTTAAGTTTATATTATTTTTGACATCTCAACAAAGATTAAGAAGAATATGGAAGTCTGGGCATTTACGGGGCTGACGACCGTCATAGGCTGCTTTAAGTGATCACTTTACACACGTGAAACGAATGTCAATTGGTGAATACCAATTTTACCCATTATTGACAACCACGCTATTCAAATTCTTGGAAGTTCTCTTTGACATCTCACCAAAGATGAAGAAGAATATAGACGTAAGAATTTCGACATAAATAGAATTCTAGTGATCTAAGAACTATGTTTCGAAATCGAACAATGAATATAGAAATTCCAAGAATTTGAGAAGTGTGGTTGTCAATCATGGGTAGAATTAGCGACTGTTACAGGTGTGTTAAGTGATCACTTAAACCAACCTATTAACGTCGTTAGCCCCGTAATTGCCCAGAAATCTATTTTCTTCTTTATCTATGTTGAGACGTCTAGCTATCCATGGGATACAAACCACGCGCCATATATGTATATTACCAATATAAACGCACCTTTATAATTTCAACTGAACTATATGAAAAACTTTTCCCAAAAATCCACCATAAAAACAGTCCGTTAATATAACTGTGTTCTGACTCTGACTAAAATTAAAGAAGATAAATCTCAATTGTAAGCGTTGTATTCATAATATCAATTAGGAAATGAAAAAACTTCAGGCACTTTATCACGAATGAACATATTAAACTTTTATTTTATGATATATTAAGTAGGTCCTGGTAATATTAACATTTATAAAACAATTCCAAAAATATCTTTCGTAATTTACGTTGAAAGTTTTAGTAATTCGGAGCCAGTTGAATTGTATCGAATGAGACTTCGGAAACGACGCTTGGGTAATATATATAAGTCTTCTTTCACACTCGCTTTGAAAAAGTGGCACAAAGAAGCGCCACGGAGTTCACTTTCATCCTTAAACGGAATAAAAATCAGGATTTGAATTTGATATATTATTTCTTGAATGTTTTTCGCAGATACTTTGTGGCACATTTAATAAACGTTATAAAATTGAACAAACCGAAACCGGTTGGATAAAGTGTAGGTACTAATAAAAAATTGGTTAAAACAAAGTTGTTTAATTTTATAAAGTTCAGATATATTAATTAATATCCTGCGTAGTGTATAATTTTAACTTGTTTTGCAAATCGAATTTGACTGTGTTTAAAGTATAATAAAAAAATATGCTCATATAATGTAACAATGTGTAAAATTTTGTTATTTGTATTTATACATATATTCATAGACACACGTCCATATCAACTTCAGTTATCCCTAGTTCAGCCTTTCACTTCTTTCTGATTTTTTAATTTTTAATTCTGTCTTACATATCGCTCACGCCATTCAACAACGTCGTATGTCAAAAATCGTAAATTTTCAGTTGTGCATGTTTTCGGAATGCCCAGAAAATGTACTATATCCCAGCAAAAATGATATATTTTTAACAAAATATTTACCTGCTACAGGGCAGAAAGTGTTGTTTTTGTATTTCTAAGAAAAGGTATTGTTTAATATTTTTTTTTAAATATCCCAAATATTTTTAAATGGAGAAAAAACATTTAGGTTTTACATAAAAAGATCTGTTGCACAGTTAAAAGTTCAAAAAGTGGCTTGATATTAATTTTTAATACATTGTATTATATTTTTGAACGATCTCCTGAAAATTCTAGTTTTTTGATATATGACGTTGTTAAAAGGAGTGAGCAATATATCATTAAGTTGAGGTAACGCATTCTAACGGCGTTAACTCTGCTTTTTTCTTTCCTTTGGCGATTCCATGTATCCCTACCAAGATCAGTGTCGGTACCAGAACTCCAGGAGTCGAACACTTAAATACATAGTTCCGAGAATATTTTATTTATTGCCAACGGAGGTAAGAGGAAAAACTACAATATGGAACAACGTCAAAATAAAGGAATGGGTAAATGATCAAGAGTTAAATACAATGAAAATTGAAAAAAATGTTTATTTTTTGTGTATATATTTCATTAAAATAGATTTTAAATAATTTAAAAATACGTATGTAAAAAGAACTCCACCGACAAGATACACAATGTGGCTTGGTAGGTTTCTGCAACAATAAAAAAAGTTAATTTTGTGTATGAATGTTTACATATAATATATAAATATAGGTAATTAATAAATGTTTCTATTGAAATAAAAAAAAAACATTAATTTTTTTACAAAAATGTTAAAAAATTTGTAAATAACCACTCACCGAGATTTTTATGTCTACCGGTTTCGAAACGTACCCGTCTCTTCGTCAGGACAACCACTACCACAGCATGCAAACAATACTACCCTTCATTACCATAGCACTATTTACACACTTAAAACTACACAAAATGATTAACACATGCGATTTTTGGTCGACCCGAAGACCAACATACATGTCCTGACGAAGAGATGGGTACGTCTCGAAACCGGTAGACATAAAAATCTCGGTGGGTGGTTATATACTTTTATTATAAACATTTTTGTAAAAAAATAAATAAGTAAAAATGACTAACCACAAAGTAAATACTTTAACTATTAATAATTTTGGTAACAAAAAAAAACATATTAGTGATAATGTAATAAACTGGAATTTCAATTAGAACTACAAAGAGTTTATTTGTAAAAGCATTTGTACCGAATGTTACACACAAAATGATTTATTACCCTGCGATAAGTTTATCTCCTCCTGGAATCTACATCTATATTATGTGATAGACGTGGCTACAACCCTTTAAGGATTCTTTTCACCCTTGTGAAAGGTAACTAAGGGTATCTACATCCAGTCACAATGGGCTACAGAAACCCCTACAGCGACGTGTATTCCATTGAAGAGGGTGAAATAATACTACCCCAGGCTGAAGTTAAAATGCTCCGGAAAGGTTTACTGTACTATGTAGTACGAACTCTACCATCAAGTATGCCAGTTTAATGGATTTTGGAGAAAAACCTTCTTCACCGTCACTTGAAAAAAATTAACTGCACGCATATATATAATTGTCCGCCTCCGTAGTATAATGATCAGCACGCTCGGCTACCGTTCTGGAGGTCCCGGGTTCGATTCCCAAGAGGGGTAAAATAAATATAAGTGATTTTTTCACTGTAATATTTATTCAATATTAACATGGACTCGTACCTGAAGCGGAGGGCTGATCACCTTTCCTTCATGTGTAAACGATCAAGACAACACTGCGTTTATATGACACAGTGCCCTTTGCACTATTGGGGTGCGAATAAGGGTTTTATTATTTATTATTATTTATATATATAATATAATGAATCAGTTTTGTTGAAAAGGTCAGAAGGTCTTTGAGAAATCTCTTCAAGCATCTTATTCATATTTAAATTGATTAAAAATTCATTTAAAAAAATTGGAAAGCAGCAGATCTTGGTCACAACTGTTGTCAAGAAAATGCGATTCAGTTGGCTTGGCCATGTACTTCGCATGCCTTCTGAGAGCCTTAATCAAGCTTGCCTCTTTTACAAGGCATCAGGTTCGCGCCGCCCAGGACGACCACTGCAGACAATTCGTCGGCAGTTCTCGTCAGGACGCGGATCTGACTTGGGAGGATGTAAGGGAGCTAGCAGCCGACAGAAAAGCCTAAAGACAGTTTGTGGACTCCGTATGCTCCACCTAGGGAACAGATATTGTTATAAAAAATAAATAAAAAAAATATATTAATGCGTCCTCAAAAGTTTTCTCGTGCTGAGGGCATATTTTAAAATATTAAAAAAAATATAACGAAAAAAATTATTCTTTGTGATCAAATACGACATGGTCGAATCAAAGGGTCTTTTTCAGATCCATTTTTATTTATAGATTTGGCGTTGAATTTGTATAACTCTATTTCAATGACATTTTTAGAGTTATTTAAAGAATTGTATTTAAAAGTAAAATAACTGGAGAAACTCAGATTTGTGGACGAATATTTGGACACACTCAAAATGTTGAAACAATACATTTTCTCTCTTTAAACCACTATCTGCACCCCAATGGTGCATAGGGCACTGCATTTTATAATTCATTCAAACCCTTATCCGCACTGCAGTGGTACATAGGGCACTGCACCATATAAATGCAGTGTTATCTTGATCGTTAACACACGAAGGAAAGGTGATCAGCCCTCCGCTTCAGGTGCTGGTCCAGGTTAATATTGAATAAATAATAGACTGAAAAAATCACTTATATTTATTTAATCCACCCTGGGAATCGAACCCGGGACCTCCAGAACGGTAGCCGAGCGTGTTGACCATTACACTACGGATGCGGACACATTATATAAACGCAGTGTTATCTTGATCGTAAACACATGAAGGAAAGGTGATCACCCCTCCGCTTCAGGTACCAGTCCAGGGTAATTTTGAATAATATTAGAGTGAAAAAAATCACTTTTATTTATTTGACCCTGGGAATCGAACCCGGGACCTCCAGACCTCTAGGCGGACAAAACACGTGGAGGCGAAGGTCTTTTCTCTCTTACTACACAGAAGAATACTTTTTATGGGGAATCATTTCTTTTATTTATTGATTTGGCGTTTAATTTGTAGAAATACATTTTAATTTATGTATTAATTTTAATTTTAAATCAAACACAGATTTTTCGAGTCGACTAAATTGTATTTTATTATCAAAAATACATAAAAAAATTATATTGTTACAATTGTTACACCTTGTAGACTCAAAAAATTTGTGTTTGATTTAAAATTAATATATGAATTATTTAATTGATTATTTTTATTTTGTAATCCAACATTTTTTTTATTTTTTATGTATAAGCTGTATAATTAAAATAAATTAAAATACAAAATCAAAAAGTTGTATCGACAGATCTTCCATAGGATAATCTGTCCATAGGATCATCCATAGGATCCAGCGTCTGATGGAATTAAATTTTAAAAATAAATATAATATTCATTAAACTCAATTTTAATTACCTAAAAGTGTAGACGTCAATTTACTTAGACTCGAGTGGGTGAAATTCTAGATAACTTGGATAAAATTTATTACATTCATAAATGGATACCCAAAATATCAAAACAGTTAATAAAATCGCGCACTCCTTTCAACAACGTAATATATCAAAGAATTAGATTTTTCAGGAGATCGTTTAAAAATATAATACAATGTATTAAAAATAAATATCAAGACACTTATTGCAATTTTAACTGTGCAACAGATCGGCTGTCCAAACTTAAAACACAGTAAGGGACATCTTTTTTGTAGTACGTTTTTATTACATTTTTGGACTAAGTAGAATCTACTTAGTCCAAAAATGCAAAAAAAAAACGTACTACAAAAAAAATGTCCCTTACTGTGTTTTGAGTTTGGACAGCCGAGATCTTTTTAGGTAAAACCTGAATGTTTTTTTTTCCATTTGAAAAATATTAAGTATATTTTAAAAAATAATTAAACAATACATTTTCCTTTAAATGCAAAAACAAAATTTTCTGCCCTGTAGCGGGTAAATATAAAGTTAAAAATATGACGCTTTTGCTGGGATATAGTACATACATTTTCTGGGTATTCCGAAAACATGCACAACTAAAAATTGTTGATTTTCGATATATGACGTTGTTGAAAGGAGTGTGCGAAATGAGTTATTAATATGGATTTTCCCAAAAGTTAAATACGATTAGGGATTTGAGATATGACGAAACACAGAGTAGGTGCTATTTTCATAAAATTTAATGGACTCGTATCCTTTAGGATACAATAGCACCTTTCACGTCTTATTATTGTATTCGATGGTTTGAAACTGAAATAACATTGAGTTGAATGTAAATATTTTTCTGAAACAATTTATCATAATGTTTAAATATTTTATGTTAATGGCAATATAAAAATGTTGAAAACAATTTAGTTAAAATATTTATTTTGAGTGTGTATTAAATATTTTGAGTGTGTCCAAATACTTGTTCACAAATCTGGATTATCTCCAATAAAAAATAAACAAAATGAAAATGGTATTTTCTGGCGTTTCTCAAGTATGTGAATATTGTCGGATGTCACATACAAATGACGACATAAAAAAAACTAGTGTTTTTGCGTAGAATTTTCACATATGAATTACATGAAACTATAGTAACTTAAAACATAAAGAGTGAATCCACTCACGAGTAGGCAAGGGCTATGAAACATAAAAAAGTTGAAGTCTGAGTAAGGTCATGATAAGTGGTGCTACATAAGCCGTAGCTTGATTTCAGAGTCACTTGTACGTTAGGTAATTTAAAAAAAATACATATTAATGAAAAAAATTCTTCTTAATAAAAAGCTTGCCTTATCCCACTATAGATGCCTTACGTGAAGTCTATCGAGTTCGAGAACTATGTTTCAAGTTTAATCATTATATCTAGAAGTTCCAAGAATTTGAAAAGTGTGGTTGACAATCATGGGTAGAATTGATGAATGTTATACGTGTGTAAAGTGTCTTACCAGCCTATCACGGTCGCAAGCCCCATAAACGTCTAGACTTCCATATTCTTCTTCAACTACGTAGAGTTAAAAAAGTTAAAAAATCAATTTAAAAAATAAATCCCAACTTGACATATCCTTAATGTTGTAAATCAACTTCTGGATTCCTTTTAAAACGATTTTTCTAGTGATATTGATTTGATATGGGAAAACGATATTACATAATAGTTGGATTTCTGTGGAGGGTTGACTATTGACTATTAGTTGAAATTCTAAAAGCCTTCTAACGGATTAGAAATGGGCTACTGAGCAAGCCAATATTCAAGAGGCGGTATGAAAAGGTACGCATGGAGAAAATTACATTTCAGTGTTGGAGGAAACCTAAAACTACCCTTTCACGCTTGTTATTATTAAAAATATTTGTCGAGTGTTTTAGTCGACATCTCGATAATACCGAAATTCCATTGTGTTTTTCAGCCAAAAGTAGAAATTCTATGTTTTTTTTCTAAAAACCCTAATATTAAGAAAAAACTTTCTAACTTATCTTTGTCAATTATACTCATGGGTAAGCAGAGAGATTAGACCGTCACGCCAGTCTGTCTTTGCATACAAAAAGTATGTCATATTATATTCTACAAAGGTAAAAAGGAAATAATTAGTAAATAAACGAATTTGTAAGTAACGGAATTTAAATATTAAAATTAAATTGCTGAAGATTGATAACCATTTTTAGTTTGTTATTGTAAACACGACAAGTTTCGAGAACTACAAATGTTTTCATCCATAAATGAAAATACGACGAAAAAACAAAGATTTTTATTTTCGTGGGAAATATATTATTGTATATTCTTATTATTATGAGGACGATGGTATTCTCTCACGGTGAATATTGTCTATTTTAAAATATTTTTAATTAATGTTTTACTAAGTAAATACCACTATTTCTAATTTAGTAAATACACTAGAAATAGTGGTATTTACAAAGTAAAATATTAGTTAAAAATGGATAGATTTTACCAGAAAGTGATTGCCGAATCAATTAATGAAATTATTTTTAAATACTTTATTCAAAATATATCTGTCATTGGTATAAAGGGACATTCCTCTTTCGTACGCTACTAAATTCTGTACATTTGCGTATAAAATGTATGCATTATTAAAAAAGTGATCGCAAAAGCCAAATCAAAGGGATGTGGCCTAGGGGTGATAGGTTGAAGGTGATTAATATACAAATTTCCCCTTTTCAAACCACAATGTTTGTAAGGGGATGATATGGGTCTAACGAAATACATCCCATAGCCTAAGGCTGCTATAATGCTATAATTTCATTAGGTTAATAAAATATATTAAACATTCGGTAAAAATATTAAGTAGTTATTTAGTAGTATTGTTTATTCAACATTTTTATTTGTATCGCTTACACTCAAAATCCGCCAGATCCATCAATGTCGATTTTACAAAAAATGCAAATTTCTCCGGATAACATTTATGATTTGTCTATCTTTAGATAAAAAAATATGAAATAGAGAATTTTACAATTTTTTTAGGACTTTACAGTATTTAAAAAAAAACACGAGACACAAACCGTTAATGACGTCATCTTAATTTTTAACCAACTCCCGCTCTGTGATTTTTTTTTTTTTTTTTTTAGATGGGAATTGCATTTATTATTTACCTTGCTTATTATGTACAAGGTTTATAGATCATTTAGTGGATTTTTGTTTCTTCTAGCTAATTAAATATGTTTTTATTTGAATCTGTGTTGGGAACAGGAGGGATCATCTAGTGTGGGTCAAATAGGAACTTCTCTGCATTTGCTCATTGCTGGGAGGAAACCACGTAAAACTCCTCAGGAGAAGGCGGACTGTTGACTGTCATCAGCAGACCTTCCGTTCCACTAGAAGAGGGTTCGGCATTTTGTGTCCTACTTTGGTTTATGTTACCAATGTCCTTCACTATTTTTATCATGTATGATACTACCTCTCGTGACAATTCCTTATGAACTATCACGGATTCGATGTTGGATAGATCCTCACCCAGGCTCCTGCAACGCGCCTCCAGCTGTTGTCTTTCAAAGCTGAAAAGGGGGCAAAGCATCAACAGGTGAGGGACATCTTGAGGTGTCTCATCATCACACGTACAGCTGTCGATCTCGGAGATCTTGAAACGATGTAGGTAGCTCATGAACCCACCGTGACCCGTAAGGATTTGAGTGAGCTCAAAGCCAGGTTTCTGCAGTCTCCTGAAATCAAAGGCATGGAAAATGGTTGGTAAGAACATTTTGGTTACCTTTCCGGTGGTTTCGTTCAAATAACGATCGTTCCAGAGTTGGAGGGTCCTGCTTCTAATTTTCCTTTTGGCAAAACTTAGCGGGAAGTTGGCATAGTCAGGGGCAGTCTTCTTGAGTGTTGCCTCCCGGGCCTTTTCATCCGCCTTTTCGTTCCCTAGGATACCGCAGTGACCCCTTATCCAGCCGATATACACATTCTGGTGTCT
Source organism: Brachycentrus maculatus (assembly GCF_059751285.1). Classification (NCBI taxonomy): domain Eukaryota; kingdom Metazoa; phylum Arthropoda; class Insecta; order Trichoptera; family Brachycentridae; genus Brachycentrus; species Brachycentrus maculatus. The sequence continues at coordinate 1,981,329 of NW_028280973.1, forward strand.
GCATCTTAACTTTTGAATATCTGTTCTGATGTCCATGACAATAGGGTTGATCGAATTTCGGTCCGCTATTGCGTGGACGCCAGATTTACAGTCTGTCAGGATCGTTATCTGCTTCCATCTGTTGGGGGGTTTTTTCAAAACATAAAACAAGGCTTCTTTGATCGCATAAAGTTCCGCCTGGAACACAGAACAGAAGTCGTCGAGTTTCAACTTCCTCGAAGGCAGCTCTCTCACGCCATCGAAGGGTACAAAAGCTGCACCTACTTTGCCGTTCAAGAGACTACCATCGGTGAAGATCCTCAACTCTTCCTGCAATGTCCCAGGTAGAGTCTGGTCATCGTAGCCGTGATCTATGGAAAGTCGTTCAGCTGGATGAGGGAGGGAGAAGTAGTCTCCGACTCCCTGGTAGAATCTGTCTTCCGGCAGGTCCTGCAAGATAAGGCTTTTCTTGACTGCGTATGCCTCAGCAAGCTCTCTAATCCTCAGATCGAGTGGCATAAATCCACTTAAAACCTGAGCTGAAACAAGGGAGATTGTCCTGTATCCTTTGCATGACCTGATAGCAATATGTCTTTGCATGGAGTCCAGTTTCTTTCTGATGACTTTCTTGCGAACCGCTTCCACCCACACGCTTGAGGCATATGTTATCAGAGGTTCTACAGCGCCTATATATATTTGCTGCATAACTTCCGGTGACGCTCCCCATGTCGGTTTGGCGGCTCTCAAGAGTTTGTTCGTGATGCCAGCTGCTTTTTTGCAAACGTTGTCAACGTGTTTAGACCAATTTAGGTTGCGGTCTATGGTGAGGCCCAAAACCTTGAAATGGTCTACGAATTGCAACCGGACTCCGTTCATGTATATTTCCGGCTGGCGGTCCTTTCGTCTGGTAATAAACATCGCGTTCGTTTTATCTTCTGCAAAATGGAGTTTGGCCTTAATTCCCCATGTATTGATGGTTTTCAGGGCGTTATCCGTCATTATCTCGAGATCCGTCGTGCTGTCGGCCACAGCCGTCAAGAGAAGGTCGTCCGCGAATGCCCTCAGTTCTACCCCCTGGCCCAAGTCTTTCTGGAGTACATCATCCAAGATGTAGTTCCAGAAGCTCGGTCCGCAGGAAGATCCCTGAACGCATCCTTTGGTCGTGACCTTCTCGAGAGTTGCATCAAAATGTGACAACACGACTTTCCTCTGTTGATGATAACTTTTCACCAGCAAGAACAAGTTCCTAGGACACTTTTTACTGCTAAGTTGGCACATTAAAAATGGCCACCAGGCATTATCGAAAGCTCCCCGTATGTCAAGCGAAATCGCGACGATCATTTTCTTGTCTTGCAGTGCCGTCCTGATTACCTTGACTGAGGCATTGAGAGCATCCTCTGTCGATTTTTGGGGTGTGAATCCATATTGTTTCGGACTTAACTTACCGTTACGATGAAAATGCCAGTTAATCCGATTGATCATCATCTTTTCGAGTACTTTTCCAAACACCGAAATGAGTCCGATCGGTCTGTAGGACTTAATATCTTGAAGGTCGTCCTTACCTGGTTTGGGTATGACTATGATCCTCGCTGTTTTCCATGGAATCGGGAAGTGGTTCAGTCTGAGACATGCGTTGTACATACCTAATACTAATGACCTGTCTGCGTTGAAGAAGTGAAGGCAGATGTCCGCGGTGAAGTGATCTTCGCCGGGCGCCTTCTCCGGATTGATGTTCAATAATATGTCCTCAATCTCCTCCACCGTAAATAACGGGTCGTTTTCTGTATAAGGTATGACTTCTGCAAACCGCCTGATTTTGATTTGTTCACGTGTTTCTGACTGTGTGTTGTCGTCCGGAAAAAATATCTCTAAGAGTCGCTGAGCACTTTCCGCAGCCGAAGCTAAGTACTGGCTGCCATCTTTTAGCGTCGCTAATGGAGTGGTCCGGTTTCGGTTGACCAGCACTCGGTGAATTGCAGACCAGGCGGTTTCTCTGTTTTGCGACGCGCAATAAATTTTCCATGACTCTGTTTTGGCTTTTTCGATAGCTATTTTGTAGGCATGTTTAGCCTCGAGATACTCTGGGAGCGTTTTCGTCTCTCTACGGAGTCTTCCCGAGTTCTGAAGCCTGTGCCTACATTTAGTAGCTTCTTTTTTGAGCTTGTCGAGTTCAGCATTCCACCATGGACAAGGTTTCCTTGAAGAGGGTTCCCGCTCTGTGATTGGCCGATATGGGTCAGAAGGAAAGTTCCATGAATTTAGCGAAATTTGAAATACAACGCTGTTTTTAAGTATTTTTAGCAGGGTTTTCAAGTACATAAATATTTTAAACAATAAAACCTACAATTAGCATTCCGATAGTGTGTTTATTTTAAAATCTTATAAAATTGGATCTGGCGGATTTTGAAAGCAGGCGATACTCATATGTTATGAATACTGTTGTATATTACGAGAAAAAAAAAGAGAAGAGAAGATTAGTATGTGAGTGTATGAGTATTTGTGTGTGGGAGACTTTTAGGTGGGTTTTCAAGTACATAAATATTTTAAACAATAAAACCCACAATTAGCATTCCGATAGAGTATTTATTTTATAATCTTATAAAATTGGATCTGGTGGATTTCGAAAGTAGGCGACACACTTATGTTATGAATACTGTTGTATATTAAGAGAGATAAAAGAAAATAGAATGTTGGTACGTGAATGTATGAGTATTTGATTGTGGGAGACTTTTAGGTGGGAAAATTTTATCAGCACAGATTTGAGTAAACTTAAAATACCGCGAATGAAAAGTTCCAATTATATATTACGGAAATTCCTCGAAGCATTTCAAACATTTCATCTTATATAAGTCTTTCCTCGAAATTTCACAAATTCCTTGTTTTTTTTTTAGAGAATAGTGATAGAAGAAAGCAGTTAGGGGAAATATTTCAATAATGTGGCCGTTATAAAGATTACGCAGAGAGCCTAGAAAGTCTTGCGAGAAATGGGGTTATTAGGAAAGAATGCACGGGCGAGGGAAGCATTATGGAAAAGATCAATCAATGAGGGTCGAGAATATTCGACCACAGAAAATAAATGGCGGGCGCTTTCCCAATTTATATAATACCATTTTTGTAATAAAAGCGCAAATGGTTCAGTCAATCCTCACAAATTGAGACAGTTGAAAATAATTTCAATTTTTCATCGTGTTTTTTTCACGGCTATCCGCACTCGACGGTGCAAACAGCACTGTGTCGGATTGATACGGCTCTTACTCAATTCTTAGTTACATGAAGACAAGGCGATTTGTTCGGTCCCGTTAATTATTTGAGAAAGTTGGATATTTAGCGAACTATTTATAAAAGAAGATAAATATATTTTTAAAACAATTATAATCATATCGCTCACTCCTTTTAAGAACGTCATAAATCAAAAATCGTAAATTTTCAGTTGTACATGTTTTCGAAATGCCCAAAAAATTTAATATATCCCAGCAAAAGTAGCATATTTTTAACTTAATATTTACCCACTACAGGGCAGAAAGTGTTGTTTTTGTATTTTGAAGAAAAGGTATTGTTTAATAATTTTTTTAATACACTAAATATTTTTCAAATGGAGAAAAAAACCTTCAGGTTTCACCTAAAAAGATTTATTACACAGTAAAAAGTTTAAAAAGTTGTTTGATATTTATTTTTAATACACTGTATTAAATTTTTAATCTTTAAAAACGTTCTCCTGAATAATATATATATGTATATATATATATATATATATAAATATATATATATATATAGATATATATATATATATATATATATATATATATATATATATATATATATATATATATATATATATATATATATATATATATATATATATATATATATATATATATATATATATATATATATATAAACATATGTATATATAAATTTATATTTGTATATATATATATATATATATATATATATATATATATATATATATATATATATATATATATATATATATATATATATATATATATATATATATATATATATATATATATATATATATATATATATATATATATATATATATATACATAAAGCGTCATAACATTTATGGTATATATATACATGAGTTCCAAAATTTAACATTGTGTGGTTATCAATCATGGGTAGAATGACGAATGTAAAGTAATTATTTAACCAGCCTATGATAGGTCATAAGCCCTGTTAATACCCAGACTACTTTATTTTTTTCACCTATGTATGTAATGATGTCAAAATGTATGTACATATGTATGTTTATTTGTATAAACCCTATTCAAGAAATTAATTAAATTTGTTTTCAAACTAAAATAGAGACTTTCCCCAGACAATAAATCTTGCCAACAAAAAAAAATCAATTGAGTCCTTACCTTTAATGATATGATATTGGCTATTAGTAAAAATGTTTAAATGGACCCTAGGATAAGCTTACGCAGTAGTGTATAGTGGTACTTTATATCTTATTAATTCTCTTCGCATTAAGAGCTCTCACCTGCGTATAGAAGGCTATAGAAACACAAAAGATAAGACCAAGTACCATACTTGGGCACGTAATCAGCTGATTAAGACCCCCGCCCACTTCGCTGACTAGCGCTAATAAACGGGGGTCGAACGCAAAGGGTGGTAATTAAATATACTTCCAATTTGACCACTCCAACACGACACCCCTAATAAACAATATATTAAGGTTATAATTAAATATTTATAGTGATTTTAAAACAAAGTTACATTTTAATTATCAAATGGAAAATCACAAAGTTAGTGCTTCAAACATAACTTTAAAAAAAATATATAAATATGTATTTATATTTTTTTTATAATTTAAGTTTTATTTAGTAAATACCACCATTTCTATATTATTTCAATATAAAAGGTATTTAACAATATTATTTCAGTAATATTTTGAGTGTGTTCAAATATCAAATCTGGATTATCCCCAATTATAGAAGTTATTTTTCATATATGTTTCACATCTCAACAAAGATCAAGAAGAATATGAAAGTCTTTGCATTTATGGGGCTAACGACTGGTTTAAGTGATCACTTTACCTACGTGTAACATGATTGATTGACAACCACACTACTCAAATTCTTGTAAGTTCTATATATACGATCCAATTTCGAAACATTGTGCTTTATTCAGTTGAATTTTACTAGATACGTTTATTGGTGAGATGAAAGAAGCTATTTATTGATCAGAAACTCTTTTATTTGTACCTTTATAAAAATATAAAAGATTTGGAGATAGAAAATTATTGAATTCATGATTTTTATTAGAACATTAGTGAGAGTACATTAATTATTGAAAATATGAAATTTCAGCAGTTTCATTAACGACTAAAAGTATTCAAAATATCCCTCTCCATCTTTCATTTCCAACAAAGTGATTGTAATTAAACTGAAACAAGCTCCCAATGCTGAATAATTCATTGAGTAAAGCACTTATTTATTAAAACTATAATGTTTCAAGTAGTGAAACTGATGTCTAAAACTTAACGTAATACAGAATTATTAAGATTTTATGAAAGTTGTGGATATTTTTATCCAAAAACTATATTTTCAATATAGGGTTTTTTTAAACATTTTAAGTGTGTCCAAATACTTGACTACAAATCAAGTTTTCTGCACCTAGGAGCAATTTTACATTTTAACATATGTCTTAATCACGAAACGTTATGAGATTGATCATATGTGTATGACTTCCAAAATTTGAGATTTGTGGTTGTTAATCATAGGTAGAATGGTAAATATTACGCGAGTGCTAAGACATTACTTAACCAGCCTAAGACAGGTCGTAAGACCTGTAAATATCTAGACTTCTATATTCTTATTTATCTATATTGAGATATAAAAAGATAGATATTTTTAGTTTTACAATTTAGTTAAAATAATTTAATTTTGGAAATTAAAAATAGCAATAAAACATGATTTTTAAAATGATTAAAGAAAACACTTCGTTTTTTACCACTTGAGTTTTATTATAGACTACATGTTTCAGAAGTTAAACTTCCATCATTCAGGCCTGTATAATAACTAATAATTATACAGACCTGAATGATGGAAGTTTAACTTCTGAAACATGTAGTTTATAATAAAACTCAAGTGGTAAAAAAAGAAGTGTTTTCTTTAATCATTGTAACATGTCTTACCACAAAGTTAATGCCGAAACAATAAATAAAATGATTTTTAAACATGTTAATAATTTTTTTGTTTAAAATGATATTTTCCCATAAAAAAAAAAAAAAATTTACAATATTTTGAGTGTATCCAAATACTTGTTCCAAATCTGTATTATCTCTAATAAGGAGTTTTTTTACATTATTTTTGACATTTCAACATAGATGAAGAAGAATATGAAAGTTTGTGCGTTTATAGTTTACAGGGCTGGTTTACACAGTCATAGGCAGGATTTAGTGATCACTTTACACACGTGTAATATTCACCAATTCTACCCATAATTGACAACCATACTACTCAAATTCTTGAAACATCTAGATTTATCGTTCAATCTTGATACACAATATGCGAGAGTTCACTAAAGAGATCAATGTTGGGATAAGGGAAGCTTTTTTCAGTGTTTAGTTTATTATGTGTCCATCCCTGTAAAAGTCAAGATGCTTATTCATATACCGAAAATTAAATTGGTTAAAAGAAATGTTTGCAAATTGTTGATTTTACAAAAATAACGTATTATTTTCATACAACATTTTGAGTGTGTCCAAATACTTGTTCACAAAATCTGGATTATCTCCAATTACATCTCACCAATAGATGTCTCTTGTGAAGTTCTAGTGATTAAAGAACAAGGTTTCTAAATTGGTTCATATATACAGAACTTCCGAGAATTTGAGTAGTGTGGTTGTCAATAATGGGTAGAATTGGTGAATGTTACACGTGTGTAAAGTGATCACTTAAACCAGCTTATGACGGTCGTCAGCCCCGTAAATGCCCAGACTTCCATATTCTTCTTCATCTTTGATGAGATGTCAAAAAATAATATTATTTTCATTATTCGTTTATGAAAGTATTTAACCGTGGCGTTCATTAATTGGCTTGTTTCAATATTTGCCTACAAAGCTCACAAAGAAACATTTTCACCCAAAGCTAAAATATGTGTATATAATTGCATGTTACTAGCCAATAGTTGTAATGCATACATTACTTTAACATAATCGGATCAGGTTGTGTACTGTTTACGCAAGAATTAATCGCAATAACTGGACCGTATAGATTCAAACCAAACGTATGCTAAGGGTGTTCACAAAATATTTGTATTTTTATATTGTACAAATATTATTTGTTGACATCTCAATATAGATGAAGGAGAATATGGAAGTTGTTCCTCCCAAATTAGTTTGTTCAAAAGTTTTATTTTGCATTTTATTTCAACACTAATATAACACGAATAGCACAGCTTAGACTAGGCAATGGCAACGCAACATTGTATAATTTATATTTGAAGCACTAACTTTGTGATTTGCTATTTTATAATTAAAATGTGGCATTGTTTTAAAATCTCTTTAAATATTTGATTAAAACATAGTTATAATGTCTACCGGTTTCGAAGCTAACCGCTTCTTTATCAAGACTGAATTATACTGAAAATTCGTAATTAAGTTAAACATTATAATTAAGTCATGACATAATATTTATAGTGATTTCAAAACAAAGTTACATTTTAATTATTAAGAAAGACATTGTCTTAAAAAAAGACACGGGAGTAAAAATATTAAACACTAATAATAAAGGGTGAAAACTAAATAATATGGAGATTTTTTATATTAGGAAAGCACTTAAAATAATATTCCTCTAATTAACAACCAAATAAATTTTACATATAGTCCATTGTTTGATTCGACATCGGTTAAACACGATTCGTCAGTATCCAATTCGAACCCCACCCACTCCTTTCATCCTACGAGTATATAAGTTGATTCGATTACAGGTCTTATTTTATTGCACGTTTAACCTCGGCTCGTAACGCATGTCTGTATTGAAAATTATAGTGCATGTTGGTTTACGGGTCGACCAAAAATCGCTTGTGTTTACAGTTTGTATTTTATGCATGTGTCTTAAAAATTTGTACAGTTTTATAAGAATTTGAGTATTTTTTATAATAAGTTTATGTATTCATAAATGTATTCGAGAAGAACTAAGAAACGCAGTTTATTGAATTTCATATGTACACAATATTTTTCCCACCATAAGTTACTGCTTTAAAATAGTATCTAAAGAGCGGAGCGTGCTTAGATTAGATTATAATTTTAAAAGTAATACGTCACGCTCTCTGTCCTTTGAGTTTTCAGTACTGAGTATTATTTGATCTGTTTTCATTGTGTTTTAACTCAGTACTGTTAAGGAGCAAAACATTGTGCTTAGACTCAATTTATTGGTGTCACTTTGTTTTTCTCGCCTTGATAATTTTTATATTTTGCAAATAAATAATTGTTTGTAATTTTTCGTTTCCGTCTTCCTCATCATCACGTGTTCCAGAACCATTAGTCGTTACATAAGTCAATGGCCAAATAATACATAACTTAGAAAATTTAAAAATCCAAAAAAAGTTAAGTTCTATTATTAATTTAATAAATAATAAATTTTCTCCTTTGCTTTCAATTTTAACTTTATTCTCCAACTCCACTCCATTACTATTTTCCATTTTTTTTACATTAAAAGGACTAAAATTTATCAACATAGATAAATAAAACATGGAAATCTGGGCATGCCTAGACTTCTATGTTCTTCTTCATCTATGTCGAGTTAAAAAATAATTAAAAAAAAACTACTGATTGGAGATAATCCAGATTTTGTGAACGAGTGTTTGGATACACCAAAAATGTTGTAAAAAAGATTTAAAAATAGTCAGAAGTGGGATCGCTAGAAAAATATGTCAGAATTATCCAGTTCCAACGAATTTAAGGAAAATCTAAAAATCACAATTTTTTTTCAAGAAACACCCCTCATTTTTAAACATGAATGTGTTATTTAATTACGTGAAACAAATTTAAAATAAACAATTAATTTTTTCAATTCGCCTGGGAGTAAAAGCAATCCAATAGAATTCCGTATTTCAATTTCATGTTACATTTCCCAAAGAGCTCACATGTTTTAAAGTTATATGGTGTAATATTGCTTCATAATAACGTTTCAGGAACTTATTTTTCAGGAAGATGTTGTACTAAAATTATGTTTTATAATAATTATAATAAGCTTTTGTGAAAACTCTTAAACGGGTTGATATAATCTCCAAAATATCGGTTGGAGGGTACATTTTGGACTTGAAATGAATATAGGCATTTTATTATTTACAAACTGTACCTGGCTATGGATCAGTCTGATTAAATGAAAAAAAGAAGATAATTTAAATCACACAAATCTAATGGGTTTTATTTTCCAATGAAAAAATTGAAAATCTTTAAAAATTAATTTATTTCAAAACAAATGAAAATTCGGTTACGGCATCTTTTCTGAAGCTTGCTGTCTGTCGAAATCAATTTTTAGGTAAACTTTGTGGTCTGTTTTTAAGGGTGATAAGATTCTGCGATTTCGATTTCAAGATGTCAATCTATCTCATTGGTGGTCTGCCCGGGGGTCGACTACATTAGAGTTTGACGTGCAAAGCAATATGGGGGAGTCTGGATAGTTCCATTCTCCTCACATGCGCATACCATAGTCTTCTTCTTTTCCTTCTCCACCTAACGACATTTTTGATCTCACATATTTCTCTAATCCTGGTGTTCCTTATCACTGTGATTAGTGTTGACTTCAAATGGTTAAAAGTCAAAAAGTTGTTAAAGTAAGCTACTAAAGTGCAACATGCATCAATAATATCATTCATATCATGTTACTAAATCAGTTTGTAGCCTGTAGAGTGCATTTCTAAAATTCCAACAATTTCAGCATAGTAGTTATTTTATTTATTTTTATTTTTATTTATTTTAAAACATATTACATACATAAGTCATATATACATATAATCTTCTCGATGAGTAATTTCTATTTCTCATTTTGGGACATGGGATTAAAGTTAACAAGACTGGAACACAAATAATAAACTAACAAAAAAGATTTTTTCAAATAACCAAAACTAATAGTAATACATGGCGTAATATAAAAACAATAAACAGGTTTAATTAATAGGCAAAGTAAGCTTATTTAAAATAAATAAATGAGAAACAGATAAGGTAAAACGCATATTTGAAATAAACAAATGAGAAAATATAACAATTGAGAAAATATAAAAAACATAAGGTAAAAACAAAATAAGAAAATATGACTAATCACTACATAACGTACAACGTAAATAACGGCGATTCAAAAACACGTTACATGCGCAAACGTCATACCATAAATAAATAGCAAGGATAGGTTAGCACCACAAGACAGCACTGGCCAAGAGGAAATGGGAGACTTTGAGGGAGGTCTACATTCATTACTGGATAAATACGAGCTGACAAAAAAATCTCATTCCAAACTAAAAATACCGTTGTATGCTTTTATTAAGTGGTTTACAAAACTCTGAAAAAAAAAGCTGACAAAAATAAAAGGAGGCTTTTGTTCTCACCTTTGTTGAATAGAATACCAAAGGGTGACAACTGTATTCGCCGTTAAAGTTTGTTTGCCACGTATTGTTTTAAGTGACAATATTATCCGTTTTAATAAAAGTCCTCGGCCCATATTAAAAACCGTGGAAACAAATATCCCACTAAGCCTGCGATGAGCCAGTGGCTCTCAATATAGGAGGCGTGTTAACTTACCTTATGTTGATCTATACTAACACGTTCACTGGGTTCGATACATCACAAACAATCACGAGTCTGACAAAATAGTAAATTTATTAAAAGCACGAAAAAAATCTTTTATTTTACACTAGATCTCTTTTTTCGCCTCCATTGCAATGTCAGCACGCTCGGCTACCGCACTGGAGGTCCCGGGTTCGATTCCTAGAATGGATTCAAACAAATAGAAGTGATTTTTTCTCTCTCTGAACTCTAATATTTATTACATTTACCTTGAATCTGAGTGGAGGACTGATCACCTGTCACTGACCTTCATGTGTTAACGATCAATATAACACAGCGTTTATATGATGCAGTGCCTAATATACCATCGGGTGCGGATAAGGGTTTAAAAAAAATTGATACAAATTTTTGCGTTTATTGCTTTCAACATATCGCGGATAATCACGACATGCTAACAAAACAGCAACGATATAAAATATATGAAAAATATGAAAAATATGAAATTTCTTTTAGTTGATGCAAGTTCTCTTTGTGTGTGGCACGACTGGCCCCAATTGCTCTCCGAGAGATCCCAGATGGGAGAAGATCAACTGGAAGACCTCCAAAGCGATGGCCTCCAAGAGACTGCTGGAGATGGCAGGCAGACCAAGTCACAAGAGACGGATTACGGAACAGACAGATCCGAGGATTCATAAGAAGGAAGAAAAAAACATTTTTTATAAGATTATTGTTTTCTTACTTGACGTCAATCGTTTTTGAAAACTGATAACTTGCTTACATTCAAACTGTAAATAACTAATTGTTTTTAACCATTTGAGTCTTTAAATTATTTTTTTGATGCTTTGATGCTTCCATCTACGGGTTTAAATATAAACATAAAATATAGTAGACGGAATCATATCTAGCTTATGAAACAAGTCGTTAAAAAATGAATATAATTTTTCATTCATTTGTTCAAACCTTCATCTTCACCCGAGGGCACTGTATCATGTAAACTGTGTGTTATCTTGATCGTTAACACAGAAGGAAAGGTGATAAGCCCTCCGTTTCAGGAACCAGGCCAGGGTGATGTTGAATAAAATACTAAAAATATAATACTCAAATGGTCATACACAAGTGTCTTCATTTATAATTCAATTAAGTCTTACCTAAAAGTGAATATCGAAACGAAAAATAAAAATTCATATATTTATTTTGACCACCCTGGGAATCAAACCCGAGATTTTTAGTACGGTAACCAAACGCGCTGACTACTACACTACGGAGGCGGTAAAATTATTTTAAAAAAATTGAGAAATTAAGCCTTTAATTAAAAATATAAAGTCCTAAAGAAGTTTGAGGATTACAGGATTAAAAGATTTTTGAAATCCCAACTAAATCCGCAAAAATGTCCGTAAATAATGAAGGTTCGACGTTTTTCCGATAGCGTTTAGCAAAATGTTCCTTTATTTACTACGCTTGTGGGTTACTACGCTCGGCTGTAGGCCAATTGAAATTTCGTCCAAACAAAAAAAAATCCAGCCAATACAATAATTAGGGAACTTTAATGAAAACGATAAAAAATCATGCGTGAAAATAAACAAATAAACATTGATCCAAGGCCTAGAGAAAACAACAGAAAAAAGGTTTTCTCAACAATACAGAGATAAATTTCTACAGTGAAGGTTATACTATCATCTATTCTAAATTGAATTATTTTATTCATCGTTATTTGGAACTATTTGAAAAAAAAACACATTGACCGCAGAGCGCAGTATTGCGATACAAACTTCAGCGAGCTGATCTTTTAAAATATAATCTCCAATATTATTTATTTTCTTTTACTTTTATACTATATTTGATAATATAAAAAAATATGAAAGTTTTTTTTGTAAACAATACATCGCCCAGCGCCAGCGTCCTTGAGGTAGTATTTTACGAAAATGGCGCTTTATAAGTTATTCAAATTTATTATTATTTATTATTATCATCGTCGAAGCATTGCACCTTTGCACCCCTGTAAAATATTTTTTTTAAAATAATTATTGTATATAACAGTAAACATACATTGATTACACCCAAAAACACACTCATACCCCAACTCCACCCTATCCCCTACCCACACCCACACCCACACCCACACTATTTTTTATAAGCCTCCATTATATACTGTAATGGAGGCTTTTAAAAAAAATATTTAAAAAAAATTGACTGAATCATCGCATAAATCTTTTTGGTACACAAAAACCTGTAACGGCCCAAATAAAACGAAATATTTTCCAAAAGAAATGGATTTATAATAAATAGATATTGTATTAAAAAATGTAAGATATCTTAATTTTTTAACATTTTATAGCTTCACGTTTTGAAATTAAGCATATAAGAAATGTGTGCTTTCTATTTTCTTTACTGTTCATTTAACCAGACTGAGCTACTGCAATTTGTGAAAGAAAACTTTGTGCAATTTGTGATAAACAATTTATGATTTATTTTTTTATAAAAAACACTATGGGATTCATATTTTTTTAAAAAAACACATTTAAAAAAAATATTATTGCAGTCTTATTAATCAACAAAATGAAAATTGGAAGCAAAAAAATATATTTTCAATACTAGTTTTCCGCAAAAGAGATTGTCGTATAAAATCGGGTAAAATTGTAAGTACCTACTGAGTTTGTATTTTATCATAATATATTCATACAATGTAAGCAATGTTATTCATTTTCGTATCATGTTTAGGAGCTTGGCTATATTTCACGAATATACCGAAGGGGAAAATTAATACAATTTTCTTATTATAATTTAATATATGTAGATACATGTTACAAAAGCTAGCGGTAAAATCGTTGTAAATATATACTCTGTAAATATATTTACTTTAAATTTAAGTCTGTGAAAACAAGTTAGCACATAATTAAAATTATCGCGTCTAAAAATTTCCGAAATTTCTAGCAGGTTTGGAATTTAATTTGAAATTAAATTTCAAAACGCAATATTTTGAACGTGTCTAAATCTTTGTTCACAAATCACAGTTTATCCACTAAGGGGTTGTTTGTATAGATATATCAACAAACGTGAAGAAGAATATGGATGGTTAGGTTTTTACAGGGCTTACAACCTGTTATAGGCTGGTTTAAGGGATCATTTTATGCACGTGTAACATTAATCATTTTAACCATTCTACAAAAATTTTGGGCCTTGTACTCAATTTTAAATAAAAACACTTGTTTTTTATACTCAAGTGGTAAAAAACATGTATTCTCATTTACAATTTCATCATTAGACTGTTTTCAGAGATAATATTATTTTTGGATTGTGTTTCGTTACACCCTGTGATCATTTCCGTAAAAACTATTCATTTTTATTATGTGTAGTTACCTTAGAAAATGTGCAAAAAATGTTATCACGCAAAGCAGACTTCCCCGATTAATAATAATAGGCCATTTCCAGAACGGAGCGGTTTGTTCGTAGTCAAATAGTCACATATCGCCAAATCCTTTAATCCCATAAGCACCATTTCGCGATACGTGACAGTATGTAGAGTCGCTTACAATTACCCCCTACAATGCTGGCTTCAATACTCAAGGTTATCCGAGTGACGTTAGATCTGTAACTCCAGCCAGAGGAGACCAACCTTTATTTAGTTATTATTATTTTTACACTTTAACGTAGATGATGAAGAATATGGTAAAACATTTTGAGTGTGTCCAAATACTTGTTCACAAAATCTGGGTTATCTCCAATTGCAGGAGTTATTTTCATATTATTTTTTGACATCTCATCAAAGATGAAAAAGAATATGGAAGTCTGGGCATTTACGGTACATTTTTTTGTATTTAAATTATCTGGTCAAATTATAAGCTTAAATAATAAAAATAAAAATGATATTTTCTGGCGTTTCTCATGTAGGTATGTGATTATAATCCAGGATTCGGACCTCACATACTGATATAAGAGTTTCTGCTCAATATAAAGCTTCTTTTCATCTCACCAATAGATGTCTCTAGTGAAGTTCTAGTGATTCTATAACAATGTTTCTGAATTGGTTCATGCATAAAGAACTTCTAAGAATTTGAGTAGTGTGGTTGTCGTCAATAACGAGTAGAATTGGTGAATGTTACACGTGTGTAAAGTGATCACTTAAACCAGCCTATGACGATCGTCAGTACCGTAAATGCCCAGATTTCCAAAAATTGAATCCGTTACTTAAATTTAAAGAAAAATTATTTAAAAAAAAAACTTACTAAGCATCACGCCGCTTCCCCGCAGGGGTAGGCAGAGATAATAGAACGCCACACCATTCTGTCTTTGCAAACATTCTTCGCCTCTTCCACGTTCATGCATCTTCTCATACATTCCCGCCGATTGTTACGACTCCTAACCATAAAAATTAAAAAAAAAAGTCAGGTTTTCGTGATTTATTACATATCACGTAAAATTTAAAGAAACTTGCGTGGTTATCCAATCCTGTAAATCTAGGCTGGAAGCATACCGGGCATTCAACTAATTATTGTCCTTGTATCAAGTTTAGTACCCCTGATAAAGAGAAGGTATACGAGTTTGGATCAGGACACGATATTGTGCCAATTGTACGGCAGGATTAGAGTCTAGAACTCTGACGTCAGAGTCCCTTTTGTTTGCTAATCTTGTCTAAGACTTCGTATTTGTGTTCATATGTATGTATATATGTATTTATACGCCACACCACTCTGTCATTGCAAACATGCTTTGCCTCTTCCACATACATGCATTTTCTCTTACATTCTTGTCGATTATTTATGACTTCATAATATTTTTTGACATCTCATCAAAGATGAAGAAGAATATGAAAGTCTGGGGATTTACAGGGCTGACGACCGTCATAGACTGGTTAGAGTGATCACTTTTCACACGTGTAACATTCACCAATTCTACCCATTATTAACAACCACACTACTCAAATTCTTCGAAGCTCTTTACATATGAACCAGTTTTGAAACTTTGTTCTTTATTGATTTATTGATAAATAACTCTTATAATTGGAGATAATTCAGATTTGTGAAGAAGTATTTGAACACACTCAAAATGTTGTACATTTATGACTTATTCACTTTTAAAAAAAATATATATAAGTGTCATAGAAATATATACAATTATATGTTTCTCTTTATCTGGTTCTATTTCTAACTTGGTTCGTCTCATATATTTATTTGATTGCTTTTTTTTCTTGTTTTTACCCCTTTCCCTCGTTTTATATGTCCAAACCACCTCAACCACCTTTAATTAATTTAATCTATAATGCTTACATAACATTTTTTTCCTTATTTCAACATTTGAACATCTACTAAACATCCTTTTCACTCGTCATTCGAATCCTTTTCATTCGTCTAAGTGATGATCGTATTTATATTTTTGTTCCTCATCTGATAACTCATGCTTCACTTTCGTACATTAGCATTGTAATCATACTGCGTTGTAAATTGTAGACTTAGCTCGGTTATTCGCTCTTGATAAATTATATATAATTATGAATTTGACACTACGTCAGTTTGTTCATCCGACATAATAGTTGGGTAATATATTCAAAATTAAACACGGTTATTGGTTTGAATTTTACTTTTATTTACATATATCGCTCACTCCTTTCATATATCGCTCACTCCTTTCAAGAACGTCATAAATCAAAATACTTGATTATTCAGGAGAACGTTTTTAAAGTTTAAAAATATAATACAATGTATTAAAAATAAATATCAAGCCACTTATTGAAAACCTGAAGGTTTTTTCTCCATTTGAAAAATATTTAGTGTATTTAAAAAAATAATTATACAATACCTTTTCTTCAAAATGCAAAAACAACACTTTATGCCCTGTATCGGGTAAATATTAAGTTAAAATATGCCTCTTTTGCTGGGATGTAAAACATTTTTTGGGCATTCCAAAAACATGCACAACTGAAAATTAACAATTTTTGATTAATGACGTTCTTGAAAGGAGTGAGCGATATATGATATTATGTGATGCGTTTCGTCTTATTAAGACATTTACAAACACTATCATTTGAGTATTTCATAATGTCTTAACACGACGAAACGCGTCGGGTATTATCATATATTGTAAATAAAAGTAGAATTCAATCCAATTACCGTGTTTAATTACGGATATATTACCCAAAAATTCAATATTGAATTCTACCAACTGTCTGCAGTTACAATAAACATAATTCTACAAACACATAAAAGGAAAGTCCACCAAATGTATATTATATATATATATATATATATATATATATATATATATATATATATATATATATATATATATATATATATATATATATACATATATATATATAAATATATATATATATATATATATATATATATGTATATATATATATATATATATATATATATATATATATATATATATATATATATATATATATATATATATATATATATATATATATATATATATATATATATATATATATATATATATATATATATATATATATATATATATATATATATATATATATATATATATATATATATATATATATATATATATATATATATATATATATATATATATATATATATATAAATATATATATATATATATATATATATATATATATATATATATATATATATATATATATATATATATATATAGATATATATACATATATATATATATATATATATATATATATATATATATATATATATATATTTATATATATATATATATATATATATATATATATATATATTTATATATATATATATGTATATATATATATATATATATATATATATATATATATATATATATATATATATATATATATATATATATATATATATATATATATATATATATATATATATATATATATAAATATATATATATATATATATATATATATATATATATATATATATATATATACAAGTTTGTTATCAGATTAAGCATGTACTCATAACTGATTTAAGTAATGACATATGTTAAGATGAATTTAACACCTCCTCTGCGATGGTGGGTCTGGTCAGACCCACCATCGCGGAAAATTATTGATTACGTAATAGGTAATTTGTTTACGTCGTTTTCCTTGAGTGTAATCGGTCTTCAAAAAATTACCTACAAATTGAGATACAAACGAAAATTATTGGACCAGATTCAAATGAGTTATTTAAAAAAAAAGAACAAATAAAATATCAAAAATCATATTGAGTAAGGTCAGTTGTTCGCTATCAATGTGTTAGTGTGCCGTCTGCCGTGATTTTGAAATCCCAAAAACAAAAGCATACATTGTCAATCTTTGGCGATTGTTTCCGTTTATTGTTTTTGTTTTTATATTTGTTTTTAACTGATTTATTTGTTTACTTGTATGACGGATTAAATATCATATATATAGACTATAAGGTAAATCTACATTTAAAAATATTAATATTACAAAACACAGACCTTCACAATAAACTGTTTTATATTTGAACGATTTCTAGTTTTATTTTTTTTAAATCTTTTCGACACTTTACCACAATGGCAGGAAAAAAATAATTATCTCATGACGAGATTGAACGACTTTTGGACAGTTCTAAAAGTGAAAGAAAAGTGAGAGAATAGTGCAGATGACAGTGATTTAGAATTCAAAAACCTTAGATTCAGAATTTGAAAGTGCAACGGAAAACGTGGTTTTATAAGAAATGTCAGTAAGTGATAAAAACATCGATTTCAACAAGAAAAGTACCGATTGTCCTCTTATTTTTTGGTAATAATTTATTGGTCAATAATAAAATTAAATATCATACCTATTATGTCTAACGAACTTGTATATAAAATTTTTATAATAATTAGTTTTATTTGGTTTCGTACAAAATTGTATTCATAATTTCTAAAACCCGCAAAATGTTTATGTAAGAAATGGCGAACATTAAATGAATATTTACACCATTTTGGGCAATTCCGTATATATTTTTCAATGAAAATTTAAATATTTTCACTGTATTTAAAATGAATTTTAATTGCATTATGGACAAAAATTTATCTTGAAATATTAACTCAAAATCCTAGAATAATTTTGTGGTTTGTGGAGCTAACTGCCACGTTTTATATTTGAAGATAATTACTTAGTTGCATTTTGTTAATAATTCTATCTGTTATGATGTTGACTTAAAATATAGTTATAAAATTAAAAACACAAATTATTTGAATTCAGTAAAAATAAAAATGTTTACAATCACTGCTTCATTGCCAACCATGCTACATGCGCGTGTGACATGCTCCGCGGTAGTAGTGAGTATATAAATTAGTCTGTGGTAGTGATCCGCAGCGCTGCGCAGCGCGCGGTCGCGTTTGGATGTAAAATAATGCGCTTGGATAATTTAATTTCAAAACTATCAAAAACTTGAAAATTCTCATACAAAACTTATGACACATTATCCTATTGCTATGTAGGCTATTTTGAATAATATATAAAATATAAAAACCCGACGAAAAACGCCTAAAAGGCGATTTCTGTAC
>NW_028280975.1:0-10000 GCF_059751285.1 Brachycentrus maculatus
GAGACGAAGGGATTTTTTATAATATGATGTTGTATGCACACATGTGTGTGTTTCTCCGTTTTTTCTAACACTTTGTTAGTTTTATTTTGTTAGCTCTATCCATTTTGTATCGTTTTTAATGTTTCTAATTTATTTTTATTTTTAAAACATTGTTAATTTTGTGGCATGGTAATAAAATACTTTCCTTATCATTCACCGTTCACTTTGTACAATACCACTTAAGACTAAATTTTAAGCGGTATTGAAGAAAATGAACGATGAATGATTAGAGGAGTGTTATTGTTTTTAAATACAATTGAACTATTTCTAAGATTATTCAACTGTTATTGTTAGGATATAATTCTGTGATTAGTATTGCTAACTCTGAGTCAGAGTTTCTAGGCTTGAACCCACTCTACCACAACTTTACCTGTTCTTAACATAAGGTCCCCAGACTTGAAAAAAAATAAGTATTTGGATAAATGAAATGAACATATGAATTTATGGAAATTTAAATATTTGTGTGAATAATAATACTATAAATAATTTTCTAACATTTCTAAGTATAACTAATACTTATATTGACGTAAATCCTACTAAAATAGTTAAGTAAATAATAAGCACATAACATACCTATCTAGTTTTTTAATATGTAAATTACCATATATAGCTGATTACACACAGCTTTATATGGTATTAAACGTTTTGATCAATATCACTAGTCTTTTTTTGGTTGGTTGGAAGATATTGCTTTTTAGCAAAAAGACCGCTAATGTACTTATTTATTTTCTGTTCTTGAAGTTTAAATAAATAAATAAAAATAATACTTTTAATGGCAATGACATTTTTTAAATATTATTTTTTACATTTTAATCGTCGTGAAAAACATATTAACTATTTTCAGAAACAGAGTACAAATATTGCGAGATTTATTCTTAACTCTGAACATGACTTCATCCTAAGAAAATAATATTTTTTCTACCGAAGAAGCTTAGTTCTGATTGCTTTCACGTCAAACGAAACGCTTTTGCGTGACTAGTAAAAGCTCACAATATAATCCACTAACTGACTACAGAGAAAAATACAAGAAAATGAAAAAGTTTATACCAAAAAGTTGGACCAAATCCGTAGGCACTATTTCATGCAAAAAACTAGTGATACTCATATGTTTACTTAATTTTGCTCTAAAAAAACTGTGTTCTTCTTTCACAATCTTTTGACTTTCTTTAGCTGTGTTTTATAATCCAAATGGCATTGTGTTTGAATTTCTACGTCATAATAGTTTTCTTCAGTCCTTTATCTGCACCCAATGATGCATAGGATACCGCATAGTATTGACGCAATATTATCTTGATCGTTTCACATATAAAGAAAAGTAAATCAATACTTCGCTTCACACATCAGTCCAAGGTATAGAGAAAAATGACTAATATTTTTTTTAACACCTTCCTCTGGGAGTTGAATCTGAGACGTCTAGAACGGTGAGCGCACTAACCACTACAAAACGGTTGCGAACCCATTATATTGGATTATGATAGTAACACAGAAATATTTTTATTTTTAAAATAATTTTTTTTTTCTTTTAGAGTCTAGGATAACATAAAGAAAAAGAGAAAAATCTTAGTTAAAAAAAAATATATATACTGCTACGGTTTGAAACCACACATGAAGACTATTATTTTAAATTTTTACATATATATTAACCTGTCGAGCACTGAATAAAAAAAAGGAGGTACATTAAAAAAATTTAAGTAATGTTTTATACCACTTATTGAGTATAATTTCATTACAAACAACTAGTTTTGAAAATAGCAGAGGTTTTCATCGACAGGTGATTACAAAAACTTTTGGTGTGTAATGAAATTAAACTAAAAAGTAGTAAACAGCAAGTGTTTAATTTTTTTAAATAATCAATATATCATTCCACAAAGTTAATGTCAAATCAATAAAAAAATTATGTTTCAAATGGAATATCCTACACAGCCTCCATTTTACAGGCTTGTTTGCAGGTAAAGTAGAAAAAAAAAAACCGAAGTTTATATGAAAAACAGATCGCAGATTCCTAGACAAAAAGTAAGAAAAAATCATCTGGCGGGAATCGAGCCCACGACGCCAGTTTTGCAGCCAAGCGTCTACCCAACTATTTTACGACGACTGCCATAATAATACTCAAATGAAAATATCTTCATACGTAATACATTTGTAAATATCGTCAGTTTTCAATCAACACATAAAAGCTTTGATATTAATATTACTAAGGTAATTGTACACGTATTCTATCAATAAATATGTTTATCACTTTTGGTAATAAACACAAATTAATTCCATTTATGATTTTGACGCAAGGTTCTTATATAATAGTCATGTATTCAAATTATTCTTCTAACGAATTCATGTATTTTGATATTTGCTTGAGATATATGTGTAAATTGCTTCGTTCCTGGAAATATTTTGCTCGTAATTAGGTGTGTGGTTCTCTGTGACTAAGAGACATAATATATTTGTTCCGCGTCAAATAACTCAAAAGGAAGTTTTACCGTCAAATAAGTATATTCAAGGTAGAAGTAAGTTTAGTAGGCTCTGTTACATAAACATAATTCTAAGAAGTATTTCTACGTTGTTTTCAAATTAACATATGTTTGTATTATAAGCTTTAAAAGCTATCCTCAAAGGGTTTAAAATATCTAGAGAGGTTAGAAAGCACATGGTTAGGGATACTTTTTTTTCATTCAATATATATATATTTTAATTGCACCCTTTAAATACCTGCGAATTCAATCAATAAAAATATGTTAAGTTTTTATTTAAATTTTGCCTACTGTACACACACATGTTTTTTATAAAAGATACTTTATTTGTTAAAGCGAATGAATATCCAACTGTTTATAAAAAATTAAAGATCCTCATGAAGAGCATTTATTAGTGCAAACGACACGTGGCATAATAGCTCCTAAATACAACCATCAGCGGTCTACAAATAACACAGAAATATAATTAATTAAATTATTTGGCAATCACTTTGTGGTGATGAAACAAAATTTTCGATATTTTATAAATACCACTACTTAAATGAATTTTAAAATTAATCAATTCAAATCTATTTATTCAATAATAGTTTTGAATAATTTAAACGCTGAATGGATCGAAACACTTATAAGGAATAGTGACCCGTAATTCAAAAGAGATATTTAACTACAACATTTTGATTGTGTCCAAATATTTGTTCACAAATGTCAAAAATAATATGAAAATAACTCCTGTAACTAAAGATAATCCAGATTTTGTGAACAAGTATTTGGACACACTCAAAATGTTGTAAATAAATTATCTGGTCAAATTATAAGCTCAAATAATAAAAATGAAAATGGTATTTTCTGGCGTTTCTCATGTGTGTGATTATAATCCAGGATTTGGACCTCACATACTAATATAAGAGTTTCTGCTCAGTAAAAAGCTTCTTTTCATCTCTCTCTATATATATATATATATATATATATATATATATATATATATATATATATATATATATATATATATATATATATATATATATATATATATATATATGTACAATACATATATATACCATAGAACCTTCCAAGAATTTGAGTAGTGTGGTTGTCAATAATGGGTAGAATTGGTGAATGTTACACGTGTGTAAAGTGATCACTTAAACCAGCCTATGACGGTCGTCGGCCCCGTAAATGCTTAGACTTCCATATTCTTCTTCATCTTTGATGTGATGTCAATAATATGAATGTCAATAAATTAATAAAAAAAATAACATGAGATTTTTAACGTTCAATTAAAAAATAAAAATAAAATTGTAACGGCATAATTTTTAATATCGTCAGACATCCATTATATGTATGTTTGTTCATCCATACTACCTAAAGATTTTTTTCCTTTTATCTTTCTGAAACGACCCTTGCTAACTAAATCGAGCGGAAAGCGATTTTTGCCGTCTATTATATTTATGATGAGGTCACATAATAACATTTAAAAATAAATTAATGGAAAAAAGCGACATTTTTATGATGTTCCTAAGCTTACAAACAAAATCTTTGGTTTTGTGTGTACATGAAATTATGATCAAAGAGTTATGAAATATTGTACATACATACGTAAATATAATATAAAAATCGTGAGACAGATTTTCATTATTTCTAAAAAGCTTGTATTCTCTTATTTAGTTGTTGGCGTTGTTAAGAGACTTTTATTGTATTGAGAATAACGGAGGAAATTTATACTTAGTTTGGGTTGAGAGGAGTTAATTTCAAGGGGATAATACATTACTTAATTTAGTTTTTTTAGTGGTAAACATCATTTTTCATTTGATGTAAATCAATTTGTGTGTTTTACAAAAAAAATCTGTATTCAAATTGGATAATTGGCCATTTTATATCCAATGTAAACATAAGATATCGTTTAGGTAAGAGGTCACCGATTCGCAATTTATCACCGATATTTTGTCTTAAAATAACTTATTTTTTAAAAATGAAGTAATTTTAATTTAATTTAATTTAGTATTTCAATGTTTTACAATTAGTACATAAACCCTGATGATTACAAGGTTCTTTTCGAAACCGGTTGGAAAAAGTGTACAAAAGTGGTTAAAACAAAGTTGTTTTATTTTATAAAGTTTATAAAATGTGCCACAATGTATCTGCGAAAAACATTCAAGAAAAAAAACTTCAGTATTATTAAATGACAAATATTAATTATCTGTGTCTGTTTGGTCTTTGAGTATAAACCATGAGTTAAATCGAAAACCTTTAAAATAGAAAACAGTGAGAAGTAAAAAATAAAATAAATGTAAAAATAATTATATGAAAATGAGGATTTGTGTAATTGTATGAAGCCGCCAGTCAGTTTTTTCTTGTTATTAAATAAACAGTATTGTCAATAATTGTCACAGGCAATATTGTTAAATTTTCCAATATATCACAGAATCCCAATTAATAAACAGTGACAAAATGGTTTTCCACACTCTTAATGTTTTTCCGCTTTCATAATTCTAACAGATTTGAAATTACCATTATAGGTTACTCAGCAAACTAAGTTATTTAAAAGTTATTCATAGAGTGGACACTTTGTTATTGTTTACGTTCGCCTTGACGCGTTTTGGAAATATTTACATTTAAGGGACGCAAACGGTAATGGTTAATTTACATACTAGTTAGCTGCAGCGCTGTGCTGTAATTCATTTACGTAGCTTTTTGCTGAGAATGCGACAGAGAAAATTAATTACGTTTTATAAGGGAAACTCACGTGCCCTCGGACACTTTCAGCGTTCTTCTGAAGTAGCGTAAAAGTTAATAAACCATGTGTTAAATCGAGGAATCTTGGAGTATAAAATAGTGAGAAGTAATTAAATATAATTAATGATTTTTTTTTATATGAAACTAGTATTATAAACACATATAAAAATATGTATTCAACAATTTTAAAAAGCAATAAAATGGTCACATTAAAATATCTAAATACCTTTTAACCAAGCAAAAATATGGTATTTATTTTATTTATTGATTTGGTAGTCACTTTGTGGTAATGTCTTTCCATTTTTAATTTTATAATTAGTTTGGATATATTGTCTCCAAACGAATAAAAAAGTCGTACGACATGAAGCACATATTATTTAATAATAATAATAATAAAACCCTTATCCGCACCCCAATGGTGCATAGGGCACTGCGTCATATAAACGCAGTGTTATCTTGATCGTTTACACATGAAGGAAAGGTGATCAGCCCTCTGCTTCAGGTACCAGTCCAGGGTAATATTGAATAATATTACAGTGAAAAAATCACTCAAATTTATTTTACCCCCCTGGGAATCGAACCCGGGACCTCCAGAACGGTAGCCGAGCGTGCTGACCATTACACTACGGAGGTTACATACTATTTACATATAATTTTTTTCAAAAATTATGTTTTAATTAAAAATTAGTAAAATAAATACCACTTTAAAATAAGTATTATAACACTTGTTTCTATGCACTCCGCATACGGTGTTTGAAAATGATGCGGAATGCATTAAAAAATGTTTCACAATAGATTTTAAGGAATATTGGTATTTTAAAGTAAAACGATTTTTTTGTCCTACAGAATTACCATTATAAGAAAGGATACTACAGCTTTTTTAGAGCTCTATAGGAAAAACAGAATTCACAAGTAGAATTGTAAGTTCCATGGTTTAAGTCGCAAATTCTGTGTAAGAGTTTCTTGGTTCAATCCTTCACTCAGCCACGTCCTGATTTTAATTTTCAAAAGTCGCTAAGGCATACCTGTAAACAGTTTTGAATTCAACATTTGTGAATATTATACGAATACAAACATATGTTTTACAACGAAACTAAGAGATTTCTTGCATTTAAAGAAAAATTGTAAGAAATTTAAATTCTGGAAATTGAAAATAGGTACTGAGAAAAGTACATACAAATGATTTAAACAGATTTATTCATTCCACCCATAAATAAGTCAGTTACAGTACACACACCATTTAATCGAAACACGACATGCACTACTAAGCACAGGCATTGCAAATAAAAATAGAACCATATTTTTATTAAGTTAGCATTAACATCGTGAAACATGCTGATTTAAATGTAAAATACGATTTTAAAGACCACTTCTACAGTGTGGTGCAAAATTAATCAACCAATTTTGTTTTTGAATAACTTTTTTACTGAATAAAAAAAAATTGTGATGGAAATCTTTACTTGGAATTGAACAAAAGGTTTAAATATTTTTAAAGGACTTTCGCTCTCCAGCTTACAAATGTCAAATATGATTGATGTATGACGCCGTTTATAAAAATGTATAAGACATCTAAAAAGTAGTCTTACACAAGTGTTGAATTTATTAAAAAAAAAATATTTAAAAATAAAATTTTAACTAATCTTTTGCTTGTTCCCATGTTTATCGTAGAATAATTAAATCAAACCATTATCGTATTGGTACATTTAACCTTAAGATTATATATTCGGAGACAAATATAATGTATGTATGTATGTTAATTAGAGACACACACGTAATATTTAGTTGAATTAACGTGATACTCCGGAGGATTTCTGGAGTTATTAATTCATCACAATTGAACAACTCAAATAAGTCAATCAAGATTACGGAACTAAGCCAATATATGGAGGCAGTATTGTGAATAAGGCAAAATTAATAATAAATGAAATATTTTACATTAAAGGAAATATAAACTTTTTACAAATTATATTGTTTTTAATTTTTTAGATAATAATGTGGTACATAAAGAACTAATACCCCAATATTTAAAGACAGAATGTGCATAATTGAAAAAAAAAAATAAACGTGAATTTCAAAATGTTGATTTCTATATTTTTACTTTACTTTTAAAAGTAGTGTAATGGTCAGCACGTTTGACTACCATTCTGGTGGTCTCGGGTTCGATTCCCAGGGGGTGTCAAATAAATTTAAGTGATTTTTTCACTCTTAAATTCATTCAATATTACCTGGACTGGTACTTGAAGAGGAGGGCTTTCACCTTTCCATCATATGTTAACGATCAAGATAACACTGCGTTTGTATGATGCAGTGGCCTATGCACCATTGGGGTGCGGATAAGGGTTTGAATGAATGAAAATTAAAATAAAACCAGCAATATTTTGTGTACACTTTGTAAACGTATAAAGGCTAAAAAAGTACAACACATAAATAATAGATTTTCCCACTCTTTGTGTCTCTTATGTCTACAAACCAACTATAACTAGCTAACAGGGGTAGGCCACACCTACTTGTCTTTACAAACAATCTTCGCCACTTCCACATTCATGAATCTCCTCATATAAACCCCCCGATCACTTTGGCCTGACCACTTTCAAGTTTGAGAATTACTTGTTCATGCCTTCAAATTTTTTCCTGTCTTCCTTTGCTTCTGTTACGAACAACACTTGCCTCATAAAATTGTTTTGCTGTTCTATCTTCACTCATTCGATTCACATGGCTGCATCTCATTACATATTTCTGAATTCGATCGATGATGCTTATCCCAGTCTTGTTTAATTTTTTTATTTCACTATTCGAATATCTATCTTACGTTTGTCAAAACTATTTGACTTAAAGCAATATTTTTTCTTTCTTCAGTATCCCATGGATTTTCGTTCAAGTAAAAAAATATGTTATCTTTGTTTATATTTATTATCTTTAATTGTATAAAATAATAATAAAACAATGTTTGGTATGCATGCACACTTACGCTTTTTTTAATATTTTTTTTTTGCATTCCATTCGGAAGTTTTTATTTTACTCGTAATATCTTTTCGAAAAAAGTTTTTTTTCCCTATGCAAATTCCATTAGATCTTCTTCTTTACATATGTCGGGTCCCCCCAACGTTGACTATCACTTGCGAGAATGTGCACATATTTTGGGCAGTTCGTTGACTCTTCGTATTTCTGTCTGCCAGACTGCCAAACCCTCTTCCAGTGGAACGAAAGACCTGTTAACGACAGTAAACAGTCCGGTTTCTCTTAAGGAGTTTTACGTGGTTTTCTCCAAGCCACGACAAAATGATGAGAAGTTCCAGATTGGCTCATATTTGATCGTCGCTCTTGTTTCTAACATCTTTTTTTAAGTAAGAAGAAAAAAATCCACTTTATGATCTTTAAACTTTGTTCATAATAAGTAAGGTAAATAATAAATACGAGTACAACTCCAATCTAGAATATTAATAAAAATGAACTGCTAGACAGGTATCCTCAAATTCAATCAAAATAAATAACACGCTTCGATTTCCTTCTCAACAATCAGATAATTGGTGATAGTAATAATTGAGATCTCTCCGACGGAAGTTTTCTCGGCTACCTTCATAGAAATGCTGGTTGTGTAACTCGGATACTTTATCACGAAAATCCTAGAAAAAAAAGTCGTAACTTCTAATTAAATCTTCTTTTTATGATCAGCTGTAACGGCTCCGAAAGGCTGCCCGGTTTTTCCTTACAACGTATTTTTGCTAATTCTTTTTACCGATGGTGGACCACATAACTCCGGAACGTGACCAGTATACTTAATTATTTCATCCGGTAACAATTCACCGGGATAGACAGGAAAAAACCGCAAACAATTATAAGGGACGCAGGAAAATCATGAACCCTAAAAAAATCTAACGACTCCCTTACAGCAAATAATCCTTTTAGATTGGTCTCAAAAGCATCTGATTAAATAACAAAAAAATACATATATAAAATAAATTCTACGCATCTACTCGTGGATTTTGAATTCGTAAATATTCACTTCTAATTTGGTCTGGTTTACGTACATATGTTTATCTAAACCAGATAACTTTATAAATAAATTAACTGAATAAATGAAATTTAAATGTAGATAGTTAAAAAATATATTCAAAAGTTACTTAAGTCAACGTTGCATTCCAATATGCGCTTAGTTTTACCTTTTCTGTATAAGACAAAAAAAGCAGATTACTAGTTATTTTTTACCGCAGTGGTAGCGCCATCTGTCGAACACACGCAATACTTAACATTGCTCATGCCTCTCAAAATGTTTCATGAAATCTGCCAAAATATTATATACACAAAACACACAATTATTTAAAATAACACATTATTTTCTTTTCCATCGAACAAAGCTGGAGCACCTCGTAGCCAAGTACACCTGGTATACATATATTGTACTAAAAATATAAAATGGTAATTTTGTATTTTATACGTTTTAAACAATGATTTAGGTATAACAAATACTTATTTTTATTGATAAAATAAATGATTTTTAGAGTGTATGTGTATGTATGTATGCAGGTATAGGACCAACTTCGTTTTAGATACCGTAGTCGTACAGGAGAAAGTGACCAACTACCAAAACGTAAAATGTTCAGGAGGGCCATTTAAGTCACTTTTGCTTGGCAAGAAAATAAACTTCAATGCAGTTCGTCATTTTTAACAAGTCAATATATTATACTTCCAAGTTTAAAATCGTTTGGGATTTTTTTCAGGGCAATATTGAGCTAGTAAGATATCAAAAAGTCAATGATCAC